>NW_008693080.1:0-645 GCF_000695815.1 Acanthisitta chloris | reverse complement strand
ACTCACTCACCTAATTAACCCTAATTAAGCCCTAATTACTCTCTAATTAGCATCCAGCTCACTTCACCTCCTCCCCACGAACCCCTCCCACCTCCTAATTAACATCTCATTAACATCAAACCTCCTCCAGTCCCCCCAAACCCCTTAGACCCTAATTACCCCCTCCCACCCCATTAATTACCACTAATTAACCCCTAATTAGCACCCAACTCCCTTCACCTCCTCCACACGAACTCCTCCCACCCCCCAATTAACATCTCATTAACATCAAACTTCCTTCAATCACCCCAATTCCCCCATACCCCTCCAACCCCAATTCCTCCGAATCACCCCATTAATTAACCCTAATTAACACTAATTAACGCACTCCCTTCAGCTCGGCCCTGAGCTGCTTCAGCACCTCCGAGTCCTTTTTTTTGCCGCCATCTTCGGCGCTCCCTTTGCCCCTTTCCCGACAATTCTCCCCCAAAATCCCCTCCTACCCCCTTAATTAACGCTAATTATCCCCTAATTAGCACCCAACTCACTCCAGCTCTTCCCCACGAACTCCTCCCACCCCTTAATTAACATCTCATTAACATCAAACCTTCTTCAATCCCAACAAACCTCCCCCAAATCCCCCCAAATCTCCTCTCACGCCCCAAT
>NW_008693079.1:0-6191 GCF_000695815.1 Acanthisitta chloris | reverse complement strand
CTTCAATTTACTTTGCCATATGCTTATCCATATAGAATTCCCTGCTTTCAGTGTTCGATGTAAAAGCAAAAGAAAATCTCAAAATAATGTTCTGGCAATAGTGCATACGGCTCAATTTGCTTTATTGTCAGTGGCTTTTGTATCAGTCTGGTTTTCCTATTTTTTTACCAAGTACTGAACAAAGATAGGCAATAGGATGAATGGATTTTTATCCAAAGTCTGTAGTGCAAAATAAAGAAGGTACACATGTCAAAAGTAGTTACACATACAGATGTTTAGGGATGCAATGGGGCTTTTGACATATAAAGCATTGATGTGTTTTGTCAGTGCAAATAAACCTTAATTAAGAATATTCCTGTGCAGTATATTCACAAGTATTTCAAGATAGGCAATAGGATGAATGGATTTTTATCCAAAGTCTGTAGTGCAAAATAAAGAAGGTACACATGTCAAAAGTAGTTACACATACAGATGTTTAGGGATGCAATGGGGCTTTTGACATATAAAGCATTGATGTGTTTTGTCAGTGCAAATAAACCTTAATTAAGAATATTCCTGTGCAGTATATTCACAAGTATTTCTTTTACTCTAATGTGGGCTCCAACCAAACAGCAAGGAAAGAAAGCATAAATGCTGGTTTAAGAAGGTGTTACAAAGTGGTCTTCAATTTACTTTGCCATATGCTTATTAATATAGACTTCCCTGCTCTCAGTGTTCAATGTAAAAGCAGAAGAAAATCCCCAAATAATGTTCTGGCATTAGTGCATAGGGCTCATTTTGCTTTACTGCTAGTGGGTTTGATATCAGTCTGGTTTTCCTAACTTTTTTTCTGAGTATTGAACAAAGATAGGCAATAGGAGGAATGGATTTTTATCCAAAGTCTGTAGTGCAAAATAAAGAAGGTACTCATGTTAAAAGTAGTTATGCATAGAGATGTTTAGGGATGCAATGGGGCTTTTGACATATAAAGCATTGATGTGTTTTGTCAGTGCAAATAAACCTTAATTAAGAATATTCCTGTGCAGTATATTCACAAGTATTTCTTCATTTTTACTCTCACTGATTTATTGCAGCTCTCATGTATCAAGCAAATCAAGACATATATTCAGAAGTGATAGGCGCTGTAAGAGACAATTAAGCATAATTTTAAAAAGTGAACATTTTGAATTAATAGGTTGGGTGAGAATAAAAGCAATTCATAATAATTCTTGATAGATTGGTAGACTTATTGGGATAAAGCACTTGCTCTGTTTTGGGCCAAGCCCCCCATCGTACATTTGGAGATAAGTGCCCATGTCATTCACAATCACAGTGCCTCTAACGATGAGGGCAATAAAAGCTTTCCTTCAGCTGCTTTTGTGAGGCCTGTGTTGGTTCTTCAGCATTTTTATGGCCTGTACCAAGATGGCTTGATAACCTGATTCATTTCTCTGTTTATATAAATTCCCCAGGAAATCAAGGATCCTTCACTCCATCAGTTTTCTGCTTTTCCGTGTGTTATACAGGAACACTTTTACGCAGCACAATAAAAGCTAGATTCTTGCATCTTTTCTGTTGAAGAGCTAAGCCAAGTCAGGGGAGATGCTGTTCCAACAGGACTGCATCCTAGGGCTCGCTAGATTCTTGCATCTTTTCTGTTGAAGACCTAAGCCAAGTCAGGGGGAGATGCTGTTCCAACAGGCCTGCCTCCTAGGGCTCATGCCATCACATGGGAAGGAAAACATGAGTCAGGCTCATTTGTCACACCAACAGTTAATTTACTAATGACATATCTTACAAGCTATTTTACAATCTGCCTAATGAAGCCAAGGCAAATAATTCCTGCCTTCAGTGTCACATTACTCCTCAGTCTGAAGAAAGATGTGATGTCTAGTCTTCAGTCAAACTCTGAGCAATAGATGGTATCCCCTGCTATTATTTGTCAAGGGTTGGTTCCAATCAAAGGGAAATAAAACAGCTACAATAATGTTTTTGGAATGCAATTACTGTAGATTTCAGTAACATCAGGCATATTACCTGGACATTACATGGATCTCCCCTACCTTTACTCCTGCTAGAGAAATGCTTGATTACATTAATGAACCAAGATCTCTCTCACTAAAATGATCCCCAAACCCACTTGTTGTGTCTCCTACACAAAAAAAGATGTTGTCCCTGCAGTGCAGAAAAACAGAGAGAAAATACAGCTGTGTAGGGGTTTGCACAAAAAACCCCTCTGCCTACATGCAACCCTAAATCATGCTGACCATAACAATCCCCTCAGTTTCTGGGATTTCTTTTGGTTTCAGGCCTTACATCTTACAACAGCTGACAGGTCCATGAAGTTTATCAAGACATAGGTTGATCAAGACATAGACTGTTCACACTAAGTTTTTTTAGACAAATAAGAAGACAAATGGATTTTTAAGGCTTCTGGGTGCTGGACATTTTTTAGGAGGAAGCTTTGGTTGTTTAATGGAAAAACCCTATAAACTGAACCAGTCACAAGTGACTTGGAGGAGGTGGGCTGTGATGAGAATGGGTGATAAGCTGAGGGCAGTTAGACCACAGCCGTCCTGCCTTCTACCACAGCATGCTTCTCAACCATTTCCTTCCAATGCAAATACAAAGTCAGAAAAAACCACATGCCTAAGTTACATGTAAATATCACAGTGAGACTCACTGTTTGCAACACATGTGGGTCTAACTGCATTCTATTGCTCTGTAGGGACTCCTGCTACCACAGAAACACGGATGCTGTTTGGTGCCTGCAGGACTTTCGATCTTATGTCTCATGAGTGTGCAGCAGAGTTAGATGTTACCTATCAAGTTTAAACCTCTGTTGTCAGGACTTTGTAACACAGGAAAGATATGTTTATACACATAGATATCTTACTACAACAGATTTTCAGTGATTTCAAGCGTCTTCAAGTGTGAGGGCTACTACAGCTGCTCTACTTATGTTACAGAGTTGCAGAATTAATGCAAATGCTATAAAGATGGTTATAGGCAGTCTGGTACTTCTAATGAAAAGAGACAGAATAGGATTAAATTTTGCCATGAAAGCACAAAGAAGTAACCAGCACAAATGAATTCATTTGTGTAAAGGCATTTGCATCATATTCTTTCTTTTGCCAGAATATTTTTGGGTACTATACTGTACAACGCCTTGCACAAGCTTGAGAATAATGACTTGTCAGCTGTGAAAACAACATACAACAGGTGGTATGAAACCTTCCTGTGGATTCCTCTCACATGAAGTTGTAAAGGAGAAATGATGATCATCAGGATGATAGCAGTCAGCCAACAGCTAACTTCTGTTCACACTAGGTACCAATACTACTGCATTTTAAGAGAGATTAAAATAGTGGAGTATTCAGTTTGGGATTTGGAAACTGCCAGAACCCCTAGAGATAGTTACAGGGAAACAGGCTGGAATAACAATTAACATGTAAATGACAAGTTTTACTTAATTAGTCCAAATAATCATTAAATATAGCTCCACCATTGATTAAGTTTTACCTCCCTGTATGCCCAGTCTACTGATGAGGTACATGAGAAAATACTTTCCAGTAATTACCTAGTACTTGGAAGATTAATTTCAGGATCTACTGGGTACATTTCAGACAAATCTTTTCATACCACCTGGAAGGCAACCTAATACATGTAGGCCAAGAAGATACATCTTTGTGAGATACTACAGCACATGGGAATCATTCCCTTTGTTTTGTAATTAATAAGCTCTCCTGTCAGCAGCTCTACCAGCAAATGACAACAACTTCTCCCACAGATTTTCTTTTACAGAAGTCTGGATGAATGAAGATGAGATTCAAGACAACAGAATGAAAATGAGGGGCTCAAAATAAAAGTCCACCCACTGTTCCAAATGAGCTCTAGAAGATGTCAAATCAGAAGCTTCAGCTTCTGAAGAATATTTCATTCCTACCCCAGATGAGGCTTAGCCATACGTGGCACAGGGAGTGCTTGGGGCAAGATAATCCTGAAAATAATTGAAGCACTTCCCCAAATGAGGAAATTATCTCTCATTCAGAACCAAAGTGGGCTACAAAAAGGTACAGGTCTCTGCTGTGACAGTGCTCGAAGGTCTCCAAAACAAAGCTTAGGTGCTCACAGGGCTGTGTGCCCAGACAGTGCCTGCAGGAGGCACTGCTTTGCAGGAAGGTAGCTCGATGGATTAGGAACTTCAGGAACACTTTCCCTTTCCTTTCCTGGAATAGCATTGCTACCAATCTTCTAGACTTTTCCCCAAGTCTACCTTCCTCTTGTTTCAGAAAGGTTCTTGTTAAAAGAGGTGTCTCGGGAAGGGCAAAACCCTAAGGACACACTGCACAGCCCTTATCTCTGAAATGCACTGCCTGATGCACATGCTGCTGTGCAATGCATTGCCTAATAGTCCATACTCTCCATTCAAAGAAAGTCTCCAGCTCTGGCTCTTTGTTAACAAGGTAGAAAAAATACTTGAAAGAGCCCTGCTGGACTACAGATTAACAACCCAGACATCACTGGCTTATTTTCTAAATCCATCAGTCAGACTAACTGCAGAATTATCTTAAAGGATTTGCAAGACCCAGTGTGTGGATAGCAAGATAAGGTCAGGTGAATAGAGTCTCCAGAAAGCATCGTGGAACAGGCTGTAATTTGGGTATTCTCTTCACAGGAAAACATGAGTCCTAACAACAGGACTCTATGAAATTTGAGCTGCAGCTCAAATCTGTTCTTCAATTAGTCTTTTCAATTACTGGGCTTTGAAAAGATAGCTCATCACAAACACTAACAGGCCACGGAAAAGGAGATTTCTCTAGTGAGCTGTTCAGTAGATCAGGTCACTAGGAGGCCAGGATGCAAGACTCAGGCCTTTCAAATTCATTTCTCATTCTGCCAGGCATCTTTACTCAACACCTTCAGCCTTTGCTGATATTCAAGTCTGCTCCTGTGCTGGTTTGAAAGCAAACCGGTGAGAGGCTCCGAGTCACAAGTACAATTTAATATGAAAAACAAAAGAAAACAACAACAAATGCAACAGTACAAAAAAAACCCCACTGACAGAGTCTGAAAGTAACCTAACACCCTGTCAGTCAGGGTGTTGGTAGCAGTCCGATTAACTGGTGGCTGCATTCCTCCTGGAGTGATGGGTCTGTTGCAGCAGTGATCCCGCAGATCCAGTCCTCTCCCGGAGGTTCAGCGGCACCTTTCGTCCTATGGGAATGCAGCAGGCAAAGGGCCCTTGTGCTGGTCCAGACCCCAGTTTATATCCCTGTGAGCATACTTGGCTCCCCACCCCCATGTAGGAATGCTTGGCTCCCTCCACCCTGGGGTGAGGCATCTCTCAATGGGAGATGTAATTCTACGGGTCATGCAGTGGGTCCTTGACAGCCCATTAATCAGAGACAGCCCCCCGAGGGAGCCATCAGGGAGAAGGCGATAACGATCACTGCCCCACCTGCTTTAACAGCTTGTGGAGAGGACAATAGAATACATACCCTTGGCTACCCCCACACTGCAACCCAGGACATTATCCACCCCTTATTAGCAGACAACCACAGCTACCACTACACGGGATTTCTCCATTCTTACGTAATGTCTCACCACTACTATAAAGAAGTATTTAGAATACAGATAGCTCACAGTCCTCCTTACTTGGGGAGGGAGGGAATACATTTCCTAAATGCATTTAGGCTCTATTTCCTTTATGGCATCTGCACTGGCAGATTCACAGTGATTCTCTGAAATGAGGCCAGCTGGCTTACTGTCATCTGATCTCCAAGTTCAGGCATTGAGTTTTTCCCTTTAAACAAACAAAAGGCTTCTCTGGCTCTTCTTGCTTTGAGCTGCTCCTCCAGCCAGAGCTCTTGTTCCTTGCATGCTCTTCACTTGCACAGGGCTGCTGGTGGCAAGAGAACTGTCATTGCACATTTAAAATTCAGAAAAATGAGCACCAGCCAACTGTGACACAGACAACCAAAGCACCTTACTTGAGACAGTGACACTTCGAGGCAAGGGCTCATAGGCTTCCCCAGTCCTGTCGATTTCTTGTTTCTCTCTTTTATTTGTTTCTTCAAGTTCTCCTGACTCCTTCTGAGCCACTTGTTACAACCCACTTAGTGAGATGTGCCTCTGCCCAGGTTAAGGTGCAAATAAGACCATATACCAGAGTCAATAATATGTTGATAATAATAATATAAAATTATATT
>NW_008693078.1:0-3311 GCF_000695815.1 Acanthisitta chloris | reverse complement strand
CCGAGCTGCGTGGGCTGCTGGAGAGGGAGCAGGAGGAGCAGAGCCGGCGGGAGCGGGCGCGGGCACAGCAGCGGTGAGTCGTGCCAGCACGCTGGCACCCACAGCTCATGGTGTCCAGGGGGTGCCCAGTGCTTCCAGCTCCATGGGGAGCAGCTTCCTACCACCAGCTGGGAGATGCTGCTGAGCTGGAAGCATGCTCCAGCATCAGCCTGGACGTGGAAGGGATGGGATGGGGCAGGGTGGAGAGGTGGGTGAATGCCCAGAGGCACATCCCTGAGGTATCTGTGCCCTGCAGGTGTGAACAGCAGCTGGAGCAGGAGGAGCAAGCTCTGCAGCAGCAGCGGCGCAGGCTCTATGCTGAGGTGGCTGAGGAGAAGGAGAGGCTCAGCCAGCAAGCAGCCAGGTGAGAGGGCTGTAGTCCAGAACTGGGGGCATCCCAAGCTACGGGGATGGGGTCCCTGGGTCAGGATGCAGTGGGAAGAGAGCAGTGTGGATGCTGGGAGCTGTGGTCTGTGCAGGCAGCGGGCAGAGGTGGAGGAGCTGCGGCGGCAGCTGGAGGCCAGCAGCTCAGCCCTCACCCGGGCACTGCGGGAGGAGTACTCCAAGGAGAAGGAGGAGCAGGAGAGGCGCCACCAGGTCTGGTTTCCCCTCACCTCCAAGTCCTGGGTTGCTGGGTTTGGGTGCTGACACCACCAAGCCCCATTCCCCACTGGGGTGGTGCCAGTGGCTGCTCTCAGCTGTTGTGGGATGCTGCCAGGGCTGAGTTGGTGTTTTCCTATCTCCTCACAGGCAGAACTGAAAGTGTTGAAGGACCAGCTGGAGATGGAGAAGCAAGCCTGGGAGGCCAACTATGTGAAGAAGGAGGTAATGGCAAGAGCTACCCTTCTCCAAAAGTGCCACCTGTGGGCTCTGAGAGGGATTGAGGCCACGTTTGCCATCTCTGTCCCCAGGAAGCCTGGCTGCTCTCCCGTGAGCGGGAGCTGCGGGAAGAGATGAGGAAGGAGAGGGACAAAGAGATTGAGCTGGTGATCCAGCGCCTGGAGGCTGACACGTCCTCAGCCAAGGAGGAGTGTGAGAGGGCAGCAGAGAACAGGTTAGGGGGAGAGGGAGATGGGAGGTCCTTTCCCTGTCCTCTGGGCATCTCTCCAGCGATCTCTGGAGCAGCTGGAGAGGAATGAGTCGATTGCAGGGATGAAATTTACCTCTCATCCCACAAAACAGCCCTGGATGTCCCATGGGGCAGATCCCCCTTTGCTGCTGTGCCCTGGTCATGAAGGGGACTGGAATGATCCCTGCAGCACTGGAATAATCCAGACTGCCTGTCCTTCCTCCCACTAGGATCAAGAGGATCCGAGACAAGTACGAGGTGGAGCTGCAGGAGCTGGAGAGGTCGGAGCGGAAGCTGCAGGAGCGCTGCAGTGAGCTGAAGGGGCGCCTGGCCGAGCTGGAGGGGGAGAGCAGCCGTCTGCAGGGGCTGCTGAAGCACAAGGAGCAGGAGGTGGAGGAGATCCGGAAGGTGGGTGAGGAGCAGAGCCAGGGCCTGGCCTGGTTTCATCATCCCCTGCCCTGCCCCGTGCCTGATGTCCCTCTGTGCCCTGCCCCAGGTGCGGGACCAGCTGGCCCAGGAGCGCAGTGGCCTGGCAGAGGTGATCCGGCAGGAATTCGTGGACAGGCTGGTGGGGACGGAGGAGGAGAACGCGCGGCTGAAGGCAGAGATGGCAGAGCTGAGGGCACGGCAGCGCCTGGAGCTGGACAGGGGGGTGCGGGAGAAGGACAGGGAGCTGGAGGAGGTTCATAGGAGGTGAGAGAGCCCAAGCCCAGCCCATTACTCATCTCAAGCTACACAACACTCACTGAGGGAATCAGGGTGCTGCTGGGGAGTGACAGCACCCTGATCCCAAGCTGTTGGTTTGGCTAGGGCACGAGAGGGGCTGAGCTCTGGGGCTGAAATCACTCCCCCGGGCCAGGCTCAACCCTGTGGTTGGGGCTGAGCTCTGGGGTCAGAATCCTCAGCCCCTTTGTGTCCATCTCAGGGTGAAGACAGCAGTGCTGAGGAAGGAGGAGAATGTGAGCAGCCTCCGGAAGCAGTACGAGGTGAGAGAGGGGGCAGCCCCCAGCCCCTGGCCCTGCCCCAGGGCACAGCGAGCTCTCCCTATGTGCTCCATTGCAGGCAGCTGTGCAGAGAGCCAACCACCTGGAATCCCTCCTGGAGCAGCAGCGGCAGCTGGCTATGGAGTGACCGTCCTGATGGGCAGGGAGAGGGGTCAGACTCTCCCTTCCCTCCCTCTTCCCTTGTTTTCCACAGCCTGGTCCCCGTTCCATGGCTGTGCAGGGACACTAAGCCTTTAGATGTTGGGGTGTTTTGTTCTGACATTAAATCTGTGCTGATTTCTACAGCTGTTGCTGTAACTGTGTGTGTCACTGCCAGGGCATGAGCAGCTGTTCCCTATGTTCTGTGCCCACTCACACCCTCCCTATCCCATTCCTGTGTCCCAAGACCTTCCCTTGCTCTAAGGGTCCCTGGCTCTCTGCTCTGCGCTTTGCTTCTCCTTCTAAACTGAAATATCCAGGGGGATGCATGGAGGCAGAGCCAGGGCAGGATGTGATCCCACAGCCTCTGCTACATGCAGATCCCTCAGCACCCCTGACAGGGCCAGGAAATGCCTGGGATGGGCCGGTGGCATCTGTTTCCTCTGGGCCGGGTGTGTGTGGCCACTTGGCTGCAGCCTGGTCCCTCCTCGGATCCCTGGGCTGGAGCTGGGACCGGCAGGTGTTTGCTCAGGGAAATCCTAGGGTGTTTCCCATCCCTCCTGCCTCCCCCTGCCCCATGGCAGCACTGCCAGAGCCCCCATGGTGCCATGGAGCCGCAGGGAGACCCTTTGTCACCCCAGGAAGCTGCACAGGTGCTCAGCCACTTCCCAGTGCTGGTGTTTGTCCTGCTGTGGGCTCCTGGCTCAGCTCTCGGGGGCTGTGTGATCCCATGGATGCTCCTTCTCCCTATTCCTGCTTTGGCACTTGCCATGGGTGTCTGGGGGCACCAGTGACTGCTCCAACGCAGGGCAGGGAGGCAGAGGGTGGCTGAGTCCTGCTCAGCTGAGCCGTGGCCATGCTGATCTCCATTCCCCCCTCCCTGTTGAGCTGGGCTGGAACACTCATCTCAGAGTGCCAGGAAACGCCAGGCACGCTTGTTCCTGCTGTTGTTGCTTTTCCAAGGAGTTTCCTGAGCACCACTTCCGACCTCCGCCCCTGCACAGCCTCTGCTTGGGCCACCCTGAGCCTGTGCTGGCAGCTCTTCTTGTAAATCGGGAGGG
>NW_008693077.1:0-2213 GCF_000695815.1 Acanthisitta chloris | reverse complement strand
CAACAGCACTATTCTCAGCTTGTTAGCGAGACGGCTTATCTTATCTAGAAGGCAGTAAAACTAGAACTAAACCTGAAAACCCTGGCAGCAGGAGAGAACAAGACCATTATAAGGCTTTGGATTGAAGACACAGGAATGCATGAAGATAGAAACAAGGTCAGCAAGACCTATTTTGTGTGTCTTGTTTTTAATTGCTTAAGCATTCCTTTAACTATTGCTCAGGTTACAGCTCCTCTGCTAGCCTGGCCCCAACAATTATCTAACATACTGTCTAAAAAGCCAAACAGAGTGTTTGGTGTCACTTTATGATTCCTGTTGCTCAGGGTTCTGACTCTTCTGTTGGCCCTGCTGGAATTGTACTCATTATGTTGTTTGAAAAAGCAGTAATTCCAGCAGGCAACCTGGTTGTCTTCTGAGGCATTGTTCTCTCTGAGGTTCATCACTCTCTGCTTTTAGAAGATGGAAGATGTGCAGCACAATAGGAAGGTGTGTCGAACTCTGCCCAAAGACCAGACACAGCTTCTCTCTCTGTAGCTTGCCCCAAGCAGAAGAAGAAGGAGCCTTCCAAGAATTCAAATGCAGCAGTGCATCCTCCATCAAGCAGCACAAGCAAAGAGGTACTGTCTCGGTCAGAGTAGCATTTTGGGGCTTTGCAGTTTATGATGCTGTGGTAAATGATAAAGCAGAGAGCAGACTGATCTTTAAACCTAAATCTGGAGCTTGACCTGTGTCTTGCTATACGCTTATGCTACAAGTAAAGTCTTTGGTTTCCATTAATATCCAGAGAATAAGGGAAAGGAAAAATTGCTCTGTCACTTCTACTTGAGTTCAGAGAAGGGTTTGACTGGTGAGTGGGGAAACAAGGTTCTTCTGGTAAACTAGGTGTCATCTCCTTGCCTCTGAAACAGGAGTGATTTAAGGTAATATAATCTGAGGTTTAGCAGAGGACTTTGGGTCTGTTAGGGTTCACAAAATTGACCCAGAGACAGAACATCATCATAGCTCCCAACCACAGATCTCTGTGCCCCAACATCAGGCTGTGATGCCTTTTCTTGCTTTTTATGTCCCAGGATAAGATCTGATGGATCAGGGATAGTCACATATAGTCAGTCCTTGATTAAGAGTTGTAATCCGTTTCCCTCTTTTGCTAACTCTGAAAGTATTTCTGCCCACCAATTTGTTCTGCTTACTGTTACTATTTTGTGAAAAGCTACAGGTCCATTTCCATGTGTTCTGAGATCATTCCTGTCATCATTCCACTTATTTTGCTTTTTTTGGTATAATCCCAACTCTTGAACCCAGTTCTACAGCTGATGTGATCTCTTGTGTTACTAAAGTCTGGGTCATGTCAAAAGTCTCAGCCTCACAGGTGTCTCCTCACTAGAATAGTGAATGTGATGTTCTCTGCAGTCATGGCAAAGTATCTTCCCAAAATACCCAAGCAGACGCATGAGGAGAGCTCATGCACATGTATGTAGGAGAAATGCAGAGTGCTGCTTCTTAACACCTTGCTGCTGTCTTTAAGCAAGTGTCATCTTTGTCACCCTTTTTGTGCATGTTGGATGTGTGTGTGTGCTGCAACTAGTTCCCTGAGTTGAAATGTCCTGTATTGATAAACAGTTCAATGAAACTGCTGGGATTGTTGGAATTGTGAATTGTAATAATTGAATAGGGTCTGCAAACAGCTAAGCAGCAACATGAAATCAGAAAACCAAAAGATATTAAGCTTCTTGTTAGAGGAGCAGTTTATGAAAACAAGAGTAATTCTCTCTGAAGTACAACTTAACTGTCAAAACCACAAATGCCCTGTCTCCAAAGGCTTTCTTGCACTGACTGATCAAACAAATCATTACTGAAATTTGAATGAACTACTCTTGAAATCAATATTTGTTTGGTGGTGGAGAGCTGGTTCTTATTCCAGCTGAGGAGTAAATTGAGTGTGGACAGAGAAGTGAGCTACTTTTTCTAAATGCACAACATCAAAGTCAAAAGCCTTTGCTAAGCTTTTTATTGGGTGAAAATGCAACTCAGACAAATTAATTTAACTTTATTTTCTACTTCATTGTAGTTACAAGACAAAAACCTGCAAAATGTCATCTTAGATACTCATCTCTGGTTTGGCATATGTTTTGTAAATGATTTCTTTGTAGCAGAATGAAATGCATTACGGAATTTGGTGTGCAGTCACTGTTAGCTTTTAATTTAGTGGTGAA
>NW_008693076.1:8725-9066 GCF_000695815.1 Acanthisitta chloris | reverse complement strand
CCTGCCCCGGCCCCAGCAAACAGGTGGGCAAAGCCCCAGACCGCGCTTAAACCGGGTTTAAACCGTGCCGAGCTGCTTTCGGGCTCTTTTTGGCCGTCTTTCCCCACACCTGAAGTTGCCCCCGAGCACACCGGGAGCAAAGAACCCCCCGTTTGCGCTTTTGCGGGGGATTTGATGGCTTTACGATGGCTCAGCATCCCGCTGGCTCCCGGAGTTAAGCCCAGCCCTAACAAAGAGCTGTTTATTAAAGCCAGCGACGCGCCAGCATCTATTTGCTTTTGCCTCCCTTCCTCTGGGCTCGGGGTATCCCAGAGCTGCCGGAGCAGAGCGGCTCCTACCCC
>NW_008693076.1:6902-8709 GCF_000695815.1 Acanthisitta chloris | reverse complement strand
CCCGAAACTGCTCCCAGGGAACCAGAGGACGCCGAGTGCGTTGCTTGGTGCATTTCTCGTCCCGTTTTGGAAACGGGAATCATTTCACAGTGTGGTCATGGGAAGGGGGAAGAAATCCCAGAGCCTACCAGCTCCGCTTGCTTTCCCGGAGTCCCAAACCCCCAGCCCGGTCCCTGTTTGCCCTCTCCTTGCTGTGCTCCCTGTATGTCTGAGCTCTGGATGTGGCTTTGCTCTTCCTCCTCGGTTTTCAGTCAATTCCACAGGAATCCCATAATAACGGTGCCCGTCTCCGGCATGAGTCAGTCCCGTGGGAGCGATCGGTTTGCAGGCAGGAGTCCCACCAGTGTTCCTGGCCCCGGCAGAGCTCACAAGACAGCTGTTTTCCTCTTCTTTTGTCACGTGGAAGTGGGACAGGGCTTTAGCTCCAGCAGGATGAAACATGAGTTATAGCATCTCTCCCAAAGCATTCCCAGCCTTGCCCAGAGCACAGCGTCACCTGGGTAGATTCCAGGGAGGAAGCATAAGCTGGGGACTTGTTGGCCAGGTGGAAAAAACTCCTGAATCTGAATAAATTGAGGGAAAAAATACAAAATTTGGAATCCCAGAAATACTTGATGCTGCAGAGCTCCCACATGAGCATCTTCCCATGGGGAGCAGGTTTGGTCCTGGGTGGCACAGCAGCATGGGGACTAGAGTGACTTCCCCATCCCTGTTCCCACAGAGCTGCCTCAGCAGGCAGCAGCTCCTGGGTGCCATCCGGCAGATGCAGCAGCTGCTGAAGGGGCAGGAGACACGCTTTGCTGAGGGGCTGCGCACCATGAGGAGCCGCCTCAGCACCCTCCATGCCACCCTGGCTAAGGCTACCACAGAGCCACCCTCAGGTGAGTCCTGTGGCCCCAGAGCACCTGGGGTGGGCAGGTTGCGATGTTCAGGGCTGTGACAGGTGGAGGTGTGGCATCTCCATGGATGGAGAGGAGTCCCTTCAGTCCATGTTGGAATTTCCTGCTGTGAATTCAAGCACTTCTCCAGCCTGGTGGAAGAGCTGAGTACTCCTGGCAGAATTCCAGAGGTGAGTGGGCTGGAAAATTGTCTCCAGCAAAAAAGCCACAGTCCTGTGGTGGGAGCATGAGCGGGGAAGCAAAAATGCCAGCAACCCTCCCTGCCAGCTCTAGCATCCCTGCTGGATGCTCACTGCAAGGCTGATGTTGTGGATTAACCTCAGTGGGGCAAGATTTCAGGAAATAAGTTAAAGGGAGTCTTGGCAGAGCTGGAGACAGGAAGGATAAGGCAGTGCCCCTCCCAAACTGATCCCCCTCCCTGTGGTGCTCTCACAGCCTCCTGCCCTGCGCTCCAAGCCCCTGCAGATGGGAGGAAGTTCGGCAACAAGTATTTGGTGGGGCATGAGGTTCACTTCACCTGCAATCCAGGTTTTCAGCTCCTGGGCTCCAGCACACGGATGTGCCAGGCCAATGGCAGCTGGACTGGGCAGGAGCCTCACTGTGCAGGTACTGCTCATTGCCTGCTCTGGGAATTTCATTTGGGAGAGTGGGATACTGTGGGTTTATTTAAACACAGAGGATTATTGGGGTGCACCAAGCAGGGAGGGATGGCAGTTGATCCTGAGCCCCAGCGCCTCCAGGATGCCGCAGCTCCCATGGCTGGTGCCTTGAGGTGACATCCCATGGATGCTGCAGCTTCGGTGCTTCAGGGTTCCTCATCCTCAAGGGAAACTGGGAATTACAGCTGGAGCCTCCCTGGCAGCTCAGCAGCAGAGATGAGGGGGAAAAGGCATCAGGGCTACAACACC
>NW_008693076.1:3876-6849 GCF_000695815.1 Acanthisitta chloris | reverse complement strand
TCCTGCAGCTGACTTCCCACAACAAGATAACATGGAATAACATGGAATGTGGCTGCTTTTCCCACAGAGATCAGCGAGTGTTCAAGCAGCCCCTGCCAGAATGGTGGGACGTGCCTGGAGGGGCTCAACCAGTACAAATGCCTCTGCCCCCAGCAGTGGACTGGGACCACATGCCAGTACCAGGCGCAGATGGGTGGGTGAGCCCTGCCAGGGTGGGGGATTTGCCACCCTCTGGGTGTTTGTGTCTCCTCCACCTTATTCCAACCCTGCACCCTGTGTCCCCCAGCTCCTCCTGCCTGGAGCGTGACAGATGACCCAGAGTTCAGCCGGCAGCCACGCTGTGCCCAGATCGCCCAGACCCAGCAGTGCAGCTGTGAGCCAGGATTCCACATGAGTGGCACAGCTGCTGACGGGCTCTGCCAGGGTGAGCCATGTGAGGGGGCTGTGGGTGGACTGCAGGGCTGGCTCACTCCCCACAGAGTCACAGAGTCAGGTTGGAAGGGACCATAGTGTGTCAGCTGGTTCCACCATCCTACAGCACATGGCACAGGATGGTGTCCAGATGGTTCTGAAGTATCTCCAGTGAAGGAGAATCCACAGCCTTTGTGGGCAATCTGGTCCAAGAAGTTCTTCCTCATGTTCAGGTGGAACTTCCTGGGCATCAGTTCCTGCCCATTGGCTCTTGTCCTGTTGCTGAGCACCATGGAGCAGAGCCTGATTCACGCTCTGACACCTTCCTGCAGACACTGACAGACATGGATGAGGTCCCTCTCAGCATCACTTCTCGAGGCTGAACAGCCCCAGCCCACTCAGCCTGTCCTCCTAAGAGAGATTCTCCAGTCCCTGCATCATCTCCATAGCCTCCACTGGACCTGCTTCAGGAGCTCCATGTCCTCTTGTTCTGAGGAGCTCGGAACTGGACACAGCATTCCAGATGTGCCTCACCAGGGCACAGGGGCAGGATCACCTCCCTGACCTGCTGGCAATGCTCTTCCCGATGCCCCCCAGGATCTCATTGGCCCCCTGGACACACTGCTGGCTCAGGGAGCAGCTTGTCATCCACCAGAATCCCCAGGTCCTTCTCTGCAGAGCTGCTCTCCAGCAGATCACCCCTAGCCTGTGCCTGGGGTTATTCCTCCCCAGATGCAGGACCTGCACTTGCTGTTGTGGAATTCCAGACAGTTCCTCTCTGCCCATCCAAGCTGTTGAAACCCTTCTGAAGGGCTGCACAGCCCTCTGGGGGATCAGCCACTCCTCCCAGCTGTGTCATCTGTAAACTTGCTGTGGAGGCATCAACCCCCTCAACCATTGATGGAGAAGTTAAAACTGGGCCCAGTATAGAACCCTGGGGGACACCACTAATGACAGGCCCCAACCACACCCTGTGACACTGATTGGAGGCCCCTGGGCTCTGCCATTCAGCCAATTCTCCCCCCACCTCGCTGCCCACTCATCCATCCCACGCTTCTGAGTTTTCCCAGGAGGGTGTTGTGAGGGGCAGTGTGAGAGCCTTACTGAAGTCCTTTCTCCACAGACCTCAACGAGTGTGAGGTGTACAAGCAGGATGGGGGCCCCCAGCTCTGTGTCCACGCCTGCATCAATCTCCCTGGTTCCTACCGCTGTGCCTGCCCCCCTGGGTACATCCTCCTGGGTGATGGCAAGAGCTGTGAAGGTGAGGGTGCTGGAAGTTGTTCCTAGCTTCCACGATACCTTTTTCATTTCCCTCTGCTTTTTTCTCCATTTCTGCATGCAAAAATATCGGTGGGTTTGCATAGAGAAGGTGGTGTGGAGGAGAGGATGATGATGGAATGTTGTTTGGGGACTGTCGTTGGTGGATGGAAGATGTTTGCATTGGCAGGTGCTCTGCCTGGATGTGGAGCTGGGCAGGGAAACGCATGTCAGGGTTGTGCTGGGGGAGGGAAGGGAAAACTCCACCAGAGTGCCTAAAAACCCCCCAAAATTAAAAGAAGGTGCTTTTCTGGAAGCATGGTTCCTTCTCTCTCTCCCTCTCCTTTTCCCCTCCCTCTTTTCCCCCTTCTCCTTCCTCTTCTCTCTCTCTTTTCCCTCTCTTCTGTTCTTCCTCTCCCTTTCTTGCCCTCTCCCTTTCCTTTTCTCTCTCTCTCTCCCCTCTCCAAAACCAGGGAAACTTTTGTGCCACAAAGTGTTCCGTATTGCAGTTCACGGTGAGAAAACTCCTGCTTTCCCCTTTTCTCCCAGATGTCTCCCCGATTGTCCTGTGTTCCGTGGCATCTTGCTAACTATCACAGCAAATACTCTGCATTCCAGCTCCTGCCAGGTGTCCCACGGGTATTTAGTAAATAAAAAGAGGTGGTGTTTCCAAACAACCCAGCGGAAACTTAGGAAAAGCAGCTGCCCTCCTGCTGCGAGAGAGCAGCGGTTAACCCTCGCTGGCCCAAGGCAGAGCTCTGCGAGAGGAGATGGGATCTCAGGATGCTTCCAGCCACACTCTCGGTTTTTTAGCTCCTATTTGACCCATTTCAAGGTGGTCTTGCCTATTTTCCATCCAAAGGATTGGAGTTCTCCAAGTCCCTGACCCACTGCCCACCCCTGTTTTCCAGACATTGACGAGTGTTCCCTATCCCAGGACAACTGCACGAGTGGGAGCACCTGCATCAACACCGGGGGAGGCTTCCAGTGTGTCACCCCCCAGTGCCCCCCACCCTCTGGCAACATCACCTACGTCAAAACCTCCCCGTTGTAAGTGTGCTGAGGTCCCTAAAATCCAGCATCCATGGCATATCCCTATGGATCCAACGAGGAGGGGGATTATGGACCGGAATACCCTCTCCATGCTTTTCTTTTCGCCTTTGCAGCCAGTGCGAGCGCAACCCCTGCCCGATGGAGAGCCGGTTGTGCCACCAAGCAGCCAAAACCATCTCCTTCCACTACCTGCCGCTGCCTTCCAAGCTCCTGACTCCCACGCCGCTGTTCCGGATGGCCACCGCGGCGCCC
>NW_008693076.1:2521-3530 GCF_000695815.1 Acanthisitta chloris | reverse complement strand
GGATCGCCGGTGGCAACAGCCGCGGCCACTTCGTGGTGCAGCGCTCGGACCGGCACACCGGAGAGCTCATCCTGGTGCAGAGCCTCCAAGGGCCCCAGACCATCCAGGTGGATGTGGATATGTCTGAGTACGTGGATAGGGTTTTCCAGGCTAAGCACGTGTCCAAAATCACTGTCTTTGTCTCTGCCTATGACTTTTAGGGAGGTGGTAGTGGTGGTGGTCCCTGCTCAGCATCCTGCAGCCAGGGTATATCCCTGCAGCAGCTCATGGGAATATCCCACGCTGGAGCCTCTCCACGGCAAACCATCCTCCCCTCTGGACTAAGGTTCTTCCCAGGTGGGTTTATACCTGCCTGTGTGGAAGAGGAAAATCCAAATAAGGTGCAAAAAGGCAGAGAGTGAGGCCTCATGCTCACCTCTGGCTCTATAGGGATGCTGTCCTACAACAGTGGTTGGAAACCATGGCCCTGTTTTCCTTTGAATTCCCTTGAATTCCTTTGAATTTTCCTTTAGGAAGTCAGTGAAGCTGAGTGTACAAGAGGAGGGAAGCTCATGGTGGCTCCTGTTCTCCTCCCTGCTAGCCTGAGCTTGCTTACATAGACCCCAGCTCCCTAAAAATAGGCTTCCACTTCCCTTTGGATGCTGAGAATCCTCCTGGCAGCCAGTGGGGATTGGGGCCTGGTATCTCAATCCTCTGGGATTGGCCAAAGCTGGAAAACTCCATGAATATCCATCCCTACAAGACCTGGCTGGCTCCCAGTGTCCTTTTTGGCAAGCTGAACCTCCCAAATGGGGTTGTGCATGGATCCTCCTCAGGATGCATGTGGAGGTGTGAATATTCCCTACTCCATCAACTACAGCCTCCATCCCAGTGTAGAAGCACTGGGAAGAGCTGGGATTCATCTCTCCCCGGGTGGGGGGTGTTCACCCCCTGCTTGTGCACATTCTCTTGATACTCTGCATGTTCCCTCATTCTACTGGATTTAGTACAATAAAGGATATAAAGGATA
>NW_008693076.1:1863-2178 GCF_000695815.1 Acanthisitta chloris | reverse complement strand
ATGGCTCTGTATCCTTGGGGGAGATAGATCTCTGCATCCTTTGGTGGATGGAGCTCCAGGATTTTTTGGGGGTGTGGCCTTTCCGTGGGAGCTTGGGAAGGGGTTGGATCTCTCCCGACAGAACAAGGAGCTGTATTCAGGGCCTGCTCTCGGTGGATGGAGGATGTTTGGGTTGGCAGTTGCCCCGGCTGGACGTGGAGCTGGGCAGGGAAATGCATGCCAGGGTTGTGCTGGGGGAGGGAAGGGGAAACTACTCCAGAGTGCCTTAAAAAAAACCCCAAAATAAAAAAAAAAGGCTTCTCTGAAAATATGGCT
>NW_008693076.1:638-1790 GCF_000695815.1 Acanthisitta chloris | reverse complement strand
CTCTCTCTCCCCTCTCTCTCCCCTCTCCCTCCCCTCTCCCTCTCTCTTCTCCCTCTCCAGTTCCCAGCCTGGCTGCACAAGCTCCTGCAACAGGTCATGACCATATTTTGGGATGATAACAGAATCTGGGAGCTGAAAAGCAGGAAACTGGGAGAGGACAAGTTCCTGACTAGGCAACATATCCATATGCTGCTTTCACTGGATAGCACAGCTGGAGACGGGCGCCTGGACTGCATGCCAGAGGCTTTTCCTTGTGGCAGAATCCCAAACTGACAACATTTTCCTAATTCCTGAGGCCAAGATGTGCTGGTTTCTCCCTTCCAGCCCTGGAAGAGTTTAAGGTTGGCTCTCTGGGCTGCAAACCTCTGTTTGCTATTCCAGGTGACTAAAGGAGATTGTTTTCCCTTCCCAGAGCAGCCATTCCAGCATCTTTCAGACTTCCTGAGGCTGGAATGTACAGAGAGAGGCTCTTCCACTCCTGGAATACAACTTTGCTTTGGGATAATAATATTTTGAAGCTCAGAAATTATCTGGATTGCGTCTCCTCCGCTTCTGTAGGCAGAGATGCCTCTAGATGTGCTGCCCTTCCCTGCCCCAAAACCACTGTTTCTCAACCCAGATGGCTGGGAGTGAGGATGCAAAGAACGAAGAGGTATCTGGAGAGAAATGCAATGCCTTGGAATTTAGGAGATTGGGATGGGAAAGCAGTCCCTCTCCTCCTGAGGGGAGCCAAGCTCCAAGCTCAGGGCAGGGGGAGGATGAAGCAAACATGACAACGCATCCCATTTTCTCCTCCTCATTCTCTCCCTCCCAAAATCCACATCCTGATGGGCCTTTTCTGGCTGAGCATCCCAAATCTGGAGCATCCCTGAGCTTCTCCTCACCTTCAGTCTGAGACACAAAAAAAAGAATGAGAGTTATCTCTTGAACACACATGAGAACATCAGGTTGCCTCCAACTACAGGTTTAATATTAAGGATTTTTCCTTTTATTCTGGATTTGAAATCCCTTTTTTCTTGCCCATGGCCTGGGAAGATGGTGCTGAGCCCCATGGGCACCAGCTCCAGGGTTCCACATCTGCTGATGGGGCTAATTAGTTCTAATTAGCCCTCATGGTGCTCTTCAGTCACGACCACCACCTCCCTGGAGCCC
>NW_008693076.1:0-616 GCF_000695815.1 Acanthisitta chloris | reverse complement strand
AATGCTGTTTTCCAGCTTTTCCCTTGGAAAAGCTCATCTCCATGAAGATCTGGGCCTTTGGTTGAGCTTGGCTGTGTCTTGCTCACCTGCTCAGGTGTGTGAGGCCACAGGGCAATAGTTCTTCCCTATGGATGTGACGCTTTTCCCAAATGGGAATCCATGTGGTTATTTTCCCTTTTTAAAAATTGTATTTTTTCCCCTGGATGGCTGGCATTGGAAAAAGCAAATTCCATGTCCCGAAAAGCCCTGTGAGGCAGGGAGACAGCGAAGAAAGGAAGAAACACAACTTTTTGCGGGACTTTTAATTAAAAACTACTGTGGTGATACTGACACATGTTCCTTTCATCCTTACATGTTTATTCAATGACTGCTTTTAACCACTTTAGCCCTGGTTTTGTCGCCCAAGACTCCAAGGGACACTGTTATTGCGGCGTGACAGTGTCACACGCTCCTTGAGGACACAAAGTCTTGCGTTAATTAATTACACTCGGGAGTAATTAGCGAGGCGGGGACGCTCCCCCGCCGGCAGGGGGCGCTGCGCGCAGCCCCTCGGCGCCTGTGTGTAGAAGGGGGCGGACACACATCCATGACGCATGGCGGCGGCGGGAGAGCGCCC
>NW_008693075.1:19201-39417 GCF_000695815.1 Acanthisitta chloris | reverse complement strand
CACAAGTCCATGGCACTTTATGAGATACATGCACATGTGCTGGGCAAGTTGCTGAATATCATTGTGAGAATAGTCTTGATTATCTTTGAAGGGTCATGGCAAATGGGGGGAGTTCCTAAAGGATAGAAGAAAGCAAATATCATTCCTCTCTTCAAGAAAGTAATAAAGGCAAGCAAGAAGATCCAGAGAATGAAAGGAAAGTCAAGGTTAGAAAGGTAATGGAGTTAATTGTTCTCAAAACCATTTCCAGATCCATCAAGCACAAAATGTGATGGATACCTGTCAGTACAGATTTATGAAGTGCAAGCCATGCTTACCAGCCTGCTGGGTCCTATGATTAGGTGACTTTCTCAGTCTGTGAGGAAAGAGGAATGGTTGTTCTTAATTTCAGCTTCAGCAAGGCTTTCAACAGTTTATATATAACATCTTAATGGGTAAACTGATGAAACACAGAACAGATAAATTAACAATGAAATAGACTGAAAATTGTCTGAATTACAGACTCAGTGGGTGTTCAGCTGTGCCAAATCCATCTGAAGCCCATAGCTAAGTGGTGTATCCTAGATGTTGATAACGTGACAAATCTGAGCCAGATAAGACAGAGGGCACCCTCAGCAATTTAGCAGACATCATAAAACTGGGAGGAACGATTGATACACTCAATAGGTGTGCTGCTTTGACAGGTTGGAGAAATCAACTAACAGAAATCTCATGAAATTCAACAAATGCGAATGCAAAGTCCTATAACCCTGTACACCTTAATAGGTTGAGGGCCTACTTGCTGGAAGAAAACCTGGCAGAGGAAGACCTAGCAATCCTGGAGCACAGCAAATTGAACATAAACCAGCCATTCAGCATAGGCACTGCAAGGCTCAGTCAGACAAACGTACTGACCTGGCCCTTTTTATCTCCAGCCAACTCCTTTTGAATCCCCTTCTGTCTATCTTCCCTGCCTGTTCCTCCCTGCACATTGTCGCTTCAGTTGGCACAGTGCTACCACTCTCTTCCAACAGTCTGGATCCTCAGGTTTGCTTCTTTATCAGTCACAAAGTCTGGTTTGCTGCAGTTCTTTGCTAGCCCATCAATTAGTGTGATTGCTGAGTTTTGTCTCTTGTCACATTTGTGTCACTGCATGTTTTCTTTATAGCTTTCCCCTTTTCTTTATTATACTACTTGACAAGGTCCTTCATCAGGTACTCCTATTGAAATAAACATTCCTTCATTCCAGGTACCCTTACCAATTAGTGTGACTGATCAGGTTTAGTTCTGCTGCTCCTGCCTTCCTAGTTGTTTGTAGGTCAGGTTTATGTTTTTGTGTGTTCTTGCTTATGGCATCCTCCTTTTCTTATTACCACCATCTGCATTGAAAAGGTCCTTGACCAGATTAAGGAACAGATGCTCTCTCCTTCCATTATACCCTTAGGATATTTTTCATTTCTGTACTGACTTTATTTTAGAGTGAGATAGAGGTCAATTTCAGTAAAAGATATATTATAAAAGCATTTTCTCTTTGTGTCTTAATTCCCATAGGAAAGATGATATGTTTGGAATATGATTGGAAGGGACTGTGGTGTTCATGAGCCAGGTCCCTACTCTTGGTGATTGAGTGACAAAGACTAAACACACCTCCCCATTAGGCTACCCCTAGGCTATAGGGCCTTCATATGAAAGAAATTTTTTTAGTCTGAGCAAATGCCAGAAGGGATATTGCACAAAGTCTCTTCATGTTTATTATCTACAGAATGATTGATTTTTGGAACAGAGTGAGACCAGAAGCAGACCTTGAATGTACAAAACATGGCTAAGGGTATAAATAATATAATGCCATTTTTTTAACAATATCATTGTGTTACTAGATTAAACATGTTTGTGAAAGATAGAACAATGAAGAAAAGGAAAAGCATTTTAAGCTAATTTTCCTTAAAATTTCCGTTACAAACAAAAATAAATTAAGAGGACACTAAAGTGGGATCAGCAGAGCAGATAAAATTTATTTCAAAAACATTTGGTGGGAGATTATGTCAGAGTTACTATTGATGCTTGTTAAAACAACTTCAATATCAGATGAATCAAAGATGATGAGACATCATTTTTAAGGGGTTATAGAAATAACTTGGAGCACTACAGACCACTAAATCTGAACTTTAAATTGTGTGAATCTGTAGAAACTATAATACATAATAAAGTAAGTAGAGACAAAGTTATTTTATTGGAAAATATTGATAAATATTCTTAAGGAAAAACTTCCTTCTACAAAAACTATTAAAGGTTCTTGGAGAAGTCAAGGAGCATATGGGCCAGAAAGAACTAATCTTATTAAATACATGTATTTTTTATGTCTTCAGAAGAAATCTTTCATCAGAAATGTTAAAAGAACGTAATCACTCCCAGCTAACAGCTATATTTCATAGAGCAATGATGTCTTAAAATATGAAAAAATTGATATTTTTTCAGTTTTCCTAGCAAAAGAAACCTGAAGTTAATTGTTCTTGGAAGCTGTACTTTTCAGTGTACTGAAATTTGTCTAGAGATGCAAAGTAATTTTCGAGAGTCAAATCTGAGCTGACTGTGAAGTACTGTAGAATATTCTCATCAAAACCTAAGTGGATTGGTCTCAGCAAAACTTAAGGAGTTCTGAAGTATAGTGAGCTGTGATCTAAGCTAGTTGTCAACACCCCTTTTGTACTTCCTGGAGAGAAGGTACATCTCTTAAATTGACTTATTTCACCTTAATGTGGATACTTAAAATAAGTTGCTGTTTATACCTGATATTAATTTCTCTCAACATAGAATTATACTGTCTGGCTGTGAGATGCCCAGAGGTATTGCATCTGGTTTCCAGCTACAGCAGATCTGTCTTAGGTCCTGTGTCATATCTGTCAGCATAGTGTTGATACTTTGGACAACCTAGGGTGTCTCTGATGGCACTAGATACTTCTGCTGAGAAAGCTGAAGCATCTTGGATCTCCCCATTCACTAGAAAGATAGATACTGATACCAGACATTGATATTCATCTATGTCTGCAGTTAGATAAGCTGAGTTCAAACCTGAACCACTGGGGAAAAACTCAGAACACTTGGGTTTGGAATGGATCTCTGAAGGTCACCTAGTCCAATCCTCTGCTTAAATTAGAGCCACCTTTGTAATTGGATTCAAAATTTATTGCATAGCCTCAGTACTGAATGTGTTTATATTTTGCCCATTATATTTGACTCTTTACCATTTGCTTCTCAGCCCTGTAGCGAACCAAAACTCACCTTTATTTTCTCCCTTTCTATCATTTTTTCTTCTTTTGAAATGTGACAGAATGGGACAAAATCCTTATATCACATTTGTATACTTCTCTAGAATCGGACTACCTCCAAAATACTTTCCAAGAAACTCTCTGGCACAATTACAGGGCAGAAGCCTTCCCTGGTTAATGTATCTTATGTTATTATAGCAGAGAATAAAATCTGAATATTTTGTTTCAGTGAAATAGAACAAAAGACAAGCTTATATAACATTGAACAGTTTGAATTTCTTTCTGATCAGTTCTCTGCAAAAACTTAAATGCTTTAATCTCTGCCTCATTGTCCAGTATCCTGCTGTTTATTAGGAAATGGTACCTACATATTTTCACAAATTTTACTTCAAGTTATACTTTCATCTATAAAAAGTACTTCTTATAAAAGAAAATTACTTTTAAACTCATATGTGCTTCTGAATTTTAACAGTGGCTATTTTCTTAAAGGTTTCTCAATAGAACTGATGCATTCTATATGTGGAGTTTTACTCTTGGTATCTACTAAACGGTTATCATGTCAAAAGATCCTTAAAGTGTTAATTCAAATACTGTGCAGTTATATTCAAGACATGAGACATGAATTACTTTATACAATGTTCTCAAGGGGGGACTCAATATCACTCTTATTTGCTAATTACTGGAAAGGTTTTTTTCAGCAGGTTTTTTTTTCTTAGCATTTAAAGTAATTAGAATTCAAAACTTTGCTTTTCAATGTGAATTTGGAGTACCTGGTCATTTATTCACTGCCATATTAGACCAGATTTATTGATGCTCAGGACTGCAAAGATTTTGATGTAGAGTCATGCATTTTTTTTATAACCTTTAAGTTATTTTCATTCTGCTAGTGGTTGGGTACAACTTAAAAATTCCTTTGTGCATGAACAAAAGAGCTTTGAAGGCCACAGGCCACCTGAAGACTGCACTTTAACATCTGGAGAACTATACAATTTTATTTAAAGCAAAAAAGAAACTAAGCTTGTAAAAGCTTTTAGAATTCTAATAAAATCATTGTTCAGACATTCCCAGAATGCTCCTAGATATTAAATCAATTGAAAGAGGGTGAGATCATGTTTCAAGACCCCATCCTGTTCACAATTAGTGCAGCCCTTCGGTTAAGTCTTAAGCTGTTAAACATTCAATGGAACAAGAAGTGGAAGATGGGTCTCTTGCTGTGTAAGTGCCAGCAACCTCACCCAGAATTCTTCTTGCATTTCCTTTTGCTCAGTTAAGGTTTAATTAATGCAGAGTTGAAGAGCTTTTAGCAAATAAAAAAAGGAAAGCTACTGTGTCCAAGCTTTCATGTCAATATAAGCCTTTACGTGACTAATGAAGCATCTACGTACTTCAAAATTACTTCTTTTGCAATATTCATAGAATCATCTAGAATGGCTTGGGTTGGAAAGGATCTTAATGATCATTTAGTTCCAATCTTGTGCTATTGGCAGGCTCACTTTCTGCTAGACACATCCCACTTTATGATTATATGTCACAATTCACAACTGGCAGGTAAATTGTCATTGACTGAAGGAAGAATAAATACACACAGAATTTCTCAACATCTATTAGGACACCTACACTGACCAAAGCTAAAAATGAAAGTATGGGTAAATGCAGAATTTTTCCTTTCACCTGTGCTTGATATGTTATCTCAGAAGAAATGTTGGTTTTTTTACCTTTAAAGATAATTTAAAATACATATTTAGGCATCTAGGTTAAAAGATCTTTGCCATGACACTCTTAGAAGACTCTTCAACTTGGCAGCTATAAAACTTCTGCAATCTCTTGGGATAATGAGAGACTAGATACCAGTATACCATTATCTATATTGGTTTTTTAGACTGCTATTACCTACTAGTTGTAGGCAACACTTTTATCTTGAACTATCAATTGTATTGACACAGCGGCTATAGCTTTCTAAAATCACACCTATCTGTTGTGTCCAAAATGCTCAGGCAAACATTTTGGAAAGTTTTAACCTTAGTCTTTCTCTGGGTAGTCCTCAAAGGCTTCTGAAGTGCTCACATGTGTTTTTGAAGTGGATTGAATCTTTGAAATTATATAATCAAAGGTATATAAAAAGATACTATAGGACATAAAGGTAGTTGGAATTAGAACACACCAAATATGTGTCCACTCAGAATCCCTATATAACCCTCTGTCAAACCCAGAGCAAACAATGTTTTTACCTTAGAGTTTCTCAGTCAAACATTTCTTCGAGGTTCCTTAAAGCATGTAAAGAATCATTTACCTGCATATCTTAGTCTGGTAGGGGTCCTCTGACTGCAAATTTCTTCAACAGCCTTTTCAAGGTCAACTACATCAAGAAGGTATCTTCAAAGAATATTTATTATTAAAAAAAAAAAAACCACAAACCAACCCACAAATCAAACAAGCAAAAAAATACTCCCAAAACCTCAACGCACAGAGTTCAAGTCATTCTCACTTAAGAACATTATGGTAGAACTGGTGAAATCTATCTGATAGCACAGCATGCTGGCTAGGACACTTTGCTAACAATCAGTATACATGAATTTAAGCCTTTCTGTTCTTTGAAAGAAGATCAATAATAAATTTATTTCTTTTAAAAGCCCAGATTCTGCGAATATGAACATTTCTGGTACCTGCCCAAAGACATTTTTCCAAATGTCAGTGGTAAGGGGTGGTTTGTTTTCCTTTTTGCTGCCCATATTTCTGCAACAACAGACGAAGTTATTTTCAAATTTGAAGATAAATAATTTCAGCTTTTTATATTTGGATATGAAAACATCACACTCTTGCTAAAATATAGATGAAAAATATAAAATATTAAAATCAAGTAAAGGTGTGTCTATTCTTGTTAATTTTACTATATTTCAGGTTTTCATTCTTTTCTCAGTTTTATCAGAGATGAATAGTTAAGAAATAGGTACAACATGTTCTTTGCTTTGCTCAGAAATATCAATAACTTTACAAGTGATTTTTGAATGACCTCTGGCACATTCTCTTTAGTAGGGCTTGATCTACAGTTTCTGAATATAGATGTGTGACAGTAATTTAAAGTGTACCATGACCTATTCCCCACAGACAGGGAAAAGTTTGGATAGTCTTACCCAATGCAAATTTTTTTTTTTTGCTGAAAGAGTGGATGACAATACATTTCAAGTTTTTCCAGAGGTTCTCAGTACTCTTTTGAGGCACTATTTTGGAAAGGAAGCAATTTTCACCAAATAATCTAGACCTTATATCGAGGACATTATCTCCTTCAAGGTCATATTCAATTTCTTTGTAAAAATTTATGATCCTCTCTGCCCCAGTGAACAGACCTCACTTTTTAGACTCAAACTAAACCATTTTGAACACAGTACCTTTTTAACTGCAATGGAAAAACAAACCAACCAACTAAAAAGACCCATCCCTGGTAAATGATAAAGGACAATTTGACCTACATAGGCAAGTAAACAAGCATAAAGCACCCTTTCTGTACACTGTATAAATTACTTCTCAGCTTTTAACTCCAGCCAGCAACTAAGTGCCATGCAGACCCTTACACATTCCCCACTCCCACCCTCTGGTGCAGAAAGGAATTGGAAAGAAAACATAATCCTTGTGGACCGAGATAAGAACAGTTTAATAGCTGAAACAAAATAAAATTCATTAATATTATTATTAATAATAAAAATGAGATGGAGAGAGAAAAAGGAATAAAACCCAAGAAAAACAAGTGATGCACAATGCAATAGCTCACCACCCACTGACTGATGCCAAACCTGAGCATGAGCAGTGATGAACAGTCTCCAGACAAATCCCCCCAGTTTATATATTCTACATGACTTTTTATGGTATGGAATACCCCTTTGGCCAGTTTGGGTCAACTGTCCTGTCTATGCATCCTCCCAGCTTCTTGTCCACTGAGAGAGCATGAGAAACTGGAAAGCCCTTGACTTTGAGTATGCACTACTTAGCAACTATTACATCAGGGTGTTATTAGCATTATCCTCATATTAAATCCAAAACAGAGCACCATGCCAGTTACTAGGAAGAAAATGAGCTCTATCCCAACCAAAACCAGGGTACTACTGGTGTTTCCAGTTGGGTTGTGGTAAGTAGAACACTATTTGATATGCACACAACTATGGTGCATTTCATCATCCTACAGCTCTTATCTGTTGCTGAGGGCAGAAGGAGTAATAAAGTTTATATCTCTGATTTATCCTTGTTTCCTACTCTCTTTGATGCAACATTATCACAGCATGCTTAATGTGACAGAGCAATTTCTTTATAGATGAGAGAAAACTGGTTGAAGATGGGGTGCATCTGTCTGACTGATCAAAAAGCTCCTACAGTGGAAGAAGGCACAAAGGAGATGGGGACAGGTGAGGTGCTCAGGAAGCTCAGGGAAGGATACAGGAAGTGACTACAGGTGTTGTAAAGAAAGCTGAACACAAAGGAGACCAGAGGGTGGCCCTTGTGTTAAGCACATGGCTGTATCAGTTGAGTGAATCAGCTGGTTATATAAGTGTCCTTCCCTGAGTTGATCAAAGACTGTGAATATCTTCCTGATTTAGCCAGACCAGCATGGGGGAAGTGGCTCCTAAAAACTGAGCAACAATCAAAATGAACCTTGAAGAAAGCAGTGGCCTTGAGCTGACTTCAAACTATGTAATCCTTCCCAACGATTTAGAATGCCTAGCCCTGTGGCAGTGAAGACACAGAGGTCAGTAACGGAAATTGTGTTTGCATTGTGATCCAGCTGTTTATTCCTGTTGCTGTATTGTGCTTGTGTTGTGATATCCTTATATTGCATTATGCTAAACCAAAATCCTGTGTAATGTCAATTATCTTCAAATAAGTATACTTTGTATTAAAACGCTAAACCTTCCCCATGTGGAAAACTTAAATGAACCTCCTCAGAAACTACTGGACTGACAGTCTGATACCAATGCCAGGGCAGTGCATGAAGTGATATATGAAGAGAGACTAAAACCTTCTCAGCCTCTCAGTTATCTTGGGATAACTTTTAAGATCAATATTTTCAAGGCTGTAAGAGATTTCTGTAAATCAGATTACCAACAGTCAGTGGGAGAACTGAAACTACAATATCCAATTTATTCCATATCGTTCAGCAGTGTGAGTCCTGATTTAAGCCAAAAAGGAGGTATCAAAACTAAAGAAAAGCTTTTACTTCTAATGGCTGAGATTTGATCAGAGTACTTCATCACAGGCCTACTTTCTGATCCCAGTACCTCTGGTCAAATGGTGACATTAAAAAGAATGTTGGCATCCTAGAATGGACAGGCTCCATGTCTATATGGCTAATAAAAAAGTGTGCTGGAACCAAGGAGTTCAAGGAAGTAGAACAATAAGGGTGACTTTATTTCTTCATGTGGCACTAATTGACAAATATTCTAGAGATCTAATGGGCTCATGTTGCAAGGATAAAGATGGAAAAAAATACAAAACCCACATAAAAAGCCTTCAGGCTTTTAAGAAAACTGTTGAAAGAGGTAAACAAGAAATCTAATCAGACTTTGCAAACATAACTGTTTATAATGATTTTTTTCAGTATAGTAAAAGGGCATAACAAGAGCCAAGATAGACAAATGCAAATCAAAAATAAGGGGAAACTAGACCAAGTGATTTAACAGTAGGTGCAAAGAAAGACTTCAGCCAGAAATGCTGCTAAACAAACAGCTGGGAAAGATCACTATGTCAAAACCACAACTCCTAGAATATGTAAATTTTGACATGCAAGGCTGCAGTTCTACTGTAATCCACCTCTGTGTATTTGTGTTCAAATAGTACAGTCCTGAGAGTCTCCATTGTATGACTTCTGGCCTGAAGAGGGGCATAAATTAAATTACCTGCATTACTGTGATGCATCTGAATGAAATTCTATAGTTTATTATGCAGAGGAGGTGAGATTAAATTATGTGGGGTTTTGTCATCATGCCTCTATGCTTTTGCTACCACATGGTGGAAATGTATTATTTCACACCATATTAGTAACATGTAGATATGGTCTTGTGCTTTTAGTCATCTTCCTTTAAGCAGCTAATAATCACAACAAATTCCAAAAGCGCCTTCTGCTTCTGTACAGGTCAGATCACCCAGTCTAACCCCTGCCATGGGCAGGGACATCTTTCACTGAATTAGGTGGCTTAAAACCCCATCCAAACTGACTCTGAACATATCCAATGAGTGAACAGGACACCCACAACTTCTCTGTGCAAACTGTTCCTGTGCCTCATCATCCTCACTGTAGAAAATTTCTTCTTTATGCCCAGTTTAAACCTACCTTCTCTTAGTTTAAAACTGTTACTCCTTGTCCTGTCGCTACAGACCTTGTTAAAAAGTCCTTTCCATCTTTCTTTCAAGCCTGCTCTAAGTATTGAAAGGCCACAATAAGTTCTGTCTCCAGGTATTCTCCAGGTGAAATCCCCACAATTTTCTCAGCCTGGCCTCATAGGAGAAGTGTTCCAGTCATCTGATGATTTTTGTGACCATACTGTGGACCTGCTCTAACAGCTCCAGGTCTTTGCGTAGCTGGGGCCCTCAGAGGTGAACACAGTAGTCCAGGTGGGGTCTCTGTAGCAGGACGCTGACTAAACAGGGATACAGCAGCTCAAAAGTTTTCTTATTTACAAATTATCAGTGATGGCTAGAGCAAGGAGGGTCTTCTGATCGGTGATAAGATCAGGCAAGGAGGGTCTGCTTTTTTTAGTGTTGAAGATGCTGAGACCAGCTTGACCAAACTCTCAGACTCACCATGAGGACATGCAAGACATGCTCCCTGACTGAGGCTGAGAGCAGCTAGGATGTACAGGCCCTGATATGAAAATAAGTCAGTAGCATTGACTAGAAGAAACCAAAGTGCTGGTAACACCTTTTTCAGCACAAAGCATATTTTGCTGAGTAAGCCTGACAACACATAATGTAAAAAATACATGACTGACAGTCAATCACTTTATACTGTAAAAAGCCAGATTCACTTTTGCACAGCAAGGGCTTCTAGCATAACTCCCTAAGGTGTTCCTTTGAATGGGAACACCCCTCAAAGCTACTCCTCTAGGCTGAGAAAAAGAGATTTGACTATGGTCATTGGTATGGCTGAGTAACATCAATCTTCACTTATTGTTTTGTGATCTTTAATATAATTGTCTCAACATAGTTGTTTTAATATAATTGCTTCAATATTGCTTCGAAAATAGTGTACCATACTAGTAGTCATAGCTATACATACCGTGTAGCAAATAATTCTGATTAAGGTATTTTGGTCTAATCATTATAATTATTATAATCAATTTAAATAAATAATTCAGTTTATTTATATAAATGCATTTGGTTTGTCATCCTTAATCCTATATAATCCTTTATGCATAAACTGTTGACTAAGTTTGGGGCTAGGGTTGAATCTAGCCACACCTAGATTCCTCTCTGAGAAGGAGTTTAGAAAGCAAGGGGGTCCTTTCTGCACCTTGTGACTCAACAGGAGGGTTTATCTAATAAACTTTTTCTGAAGCTCCCATTCTGCCCACAACAGTCTCACAAAAGCAGAGCAGAGGCAGCAAATCACCTCTCTCTATCTGCTGGCTACACTACATTTTATATAGCCCATGATACAACTGGTTTTGTAGCTGCAAACACACATTGCTGGCTCATGTCCAAAATGCCCCATGGAAATCCAGATTTGTATTTTCCTTAGGCAGTAGAAAAAAATGTATTATAGTTCTCAGTGTAATGGATTTTTCTTAAAAGAGTATTTTGGATGTGACAGGTTTTTGCTGGGTCATTTAGCCAATGCCTCTGCATTAGAGGAGGAAATATTTTATTATTTCTAAACAAGGTCTCACACAGTGGTATAAATTGGCTTTGAATCTTTCACTGAGGCTGATTGTATATCTGCCCTTGGCAATCCTTTCCAGCATTCATCTGCTCAAACTGAAGGATTTCCTCTCCCACCATACTATTCCCTTGTCAATATTGATTTTCCAGGCTGAAGTTTCAGACAAGTATTCCTTGTTTTCAGCTCATACTCTCATCAAAATGGAAACATGGCTTATCTAGTATTTGAATGGCATTTATTAATAATAGGGAAAAGTGCATTAACTTGCTTGCCTTTCTAACAGCTGTTGTTTTGCTTTGGTTTTATTTTTGGTTTGTTGGTTTTGTTTTGGGATTTTTTTTTGATGACAAACCATTTATTCTCTTAAAAATAAGAGACCAATTATCAAACTCTGCATTAGCAAGCACCTAATTCAAGTTAATACGGCTACTCCCAAATAGGTCACCTGGGGGAGAAATTCAGACAACCAATAAAAGTTTTTAACTAAAGAACATTGTTCTTTGCAAAAGCCAGAGCTAAACTCAGCATTACAATGGTGCTTTCTGAAAATTAAAAATGATGCATTAGAAATATTATCTACTCTAAAACACAGTTCTTCTCAAAACACTATTTTTAGGAGCAAAGCAATTCCTTTGTGCTTGCTCTCCCACTCCCATCATCTCAGTTTCTTTTAATAAGAGCCTTGTTCATTTATTTTAAGAAAAATAAATGTTGCCTTCTGCTAAATATTCTAGAAATGAAAGTGCTTTTTCTACATGAAATGTTATAATAATCCATAAAGCACATTTGTTTTCTGTGGCCTAAAGTAAAGCTTTCTCCATCACTAGTACAAAGGCTGTCTTCTGAGTAATTGGCTTCAGTCATACTATTTCATCATTGCCCAAAATATATACCTATGTTATTTGCTCTTCCATCAATCTCTAAATGTCAAAACTCAAATTGGTTCCTGTCTCTACCGCTTTCAGACAAGATAGTTCCATTTAATCATGTGTCCCTAGGAGAAGAGATGTTTCTAGAACAGAAAGACAAATAAACAGGAAAAAAATTAAACAGAAAGTTATCAATCTCTCAAGGTAGAAACCACAGGATCTTACGATTCAGGCAGAACTGTCAGCAAGATCCTACTCCACCACTTCCCAAGTAGTTTCTTTGTGATCTTAGAATATATCAGCACATTAATGAAAGAGAGCTGATGAGCAAACTTCCTTGCTTCAGGCACTCTGGTATTCCCAAACTTTTCTAAATTAAATGTGTGTAAAAGTAAAGGGGATACCTACTTGATGTTTCAAAAGTAAGAATGCTTTGCAAGAATTAAGCAGTTGAAACCTGACAGCTGCATATTATATGCACCCCATGAATCTAAGCAGATTTTCTGTGATTATCACTGTTAGCTAGCATATATCATTAACTTTCCTATTGTGATGACTCTTTGCATTGTAAGAGAATGTGAAAATTGTCTTTTTCACAGTTTTATATCAATATGAACTATTACAGATATCAGTAGAATAACAAATATCTAACTATAAAAAAGTGGTTTTTTGAATTTTTGTGATAATGTATATAGAGACTCCTTATAAAGGCTCATAAAACACTGAAGGTGTAAACAGAAACAATAAAATAATAAATCAACGTTACACAATTTATATATGAATAGAGTCATACAGATCAGGTGCCATATTTAAGATGTGAATCTCCTGGGCCTTCATTTCTAGTTTCTCTAATGTTTCATTCAGAGATCATGGAATCATAAAATGTCTTGTATTGAAAGGGAGCTTAAAGATCATCTCGTTCCAGCCCCCTTCCATTGGCAGGGATACCTTTCACCAGACCAGGCTGTTCAAAGCCTCATCCATTTTGGTCTTGTATGCTTTCATGCACAGGGAATCCACAGCTTCTCTGGGCAAAGCGTCTCATCACTCTCATAGTAAAGAATTTCTTCCTAATATCTGGTCTAAACCTACCCTCTTCCGTTTTAAACCCATTGTCCTTTGTTTTATCGCTACATGACCTGCTAAACAGTCTCTTCCCAGCTTTCTTCTAGGCTCCCTTCAGGTACTGAAAAGCTGCTATTAGGTCTCCCTGTAGCCTTCTCTTCTGCAGACTGAACATCCCAAGTCTCTCAGTCTGTCTTCATAGGAGATGTGCTGCAACCCCAGAGAAAGCACTGATTTTGTGCCCCTTCTATGGATTAACTGCAACAGGCCAGACCTGCTAAACAGTCTCTTCCCAGCTTTCTTCTAGGCTCCCTTCAGGTACTGAAAAGCTGCTATTAGGTCTCCCTGTAGCCTTCTCTTCTGCAGACTGAACATCCCAAGTCTCTCAGTCTGTCTTCATAGGAGATGTGCTGCAACCCCAGAGAAAGCACTGATTTTGTGCCCCTTCTATGGATTAACTGCAACAGGCCAACATCCTTCTTACATTCACCAGAACTTTTAAACCCATTGTCCTTTGTTTTATCGCTACATGACCTGCTAAACAGTCTCTTCCCAGCTTTCTTCTAGGCTCCCTTCAGGTACTGAAAAGCTGCTATTAGGTCTCCCTGTAGCCTTCTCTTCTGCAGACTGAACATCCCAAGTCTCTCAGTCTGTCTTCATAGGAGATGTGCTGCAACCCCAGAGAAAGCACTGATTTTGTGCCCCTTCTATGGATTAACTGCAACAGGCCAACATCCTTCTTACATTGAGGGCACCAGAACTGAATGCAGTACTCCAGGTGTGGTGTCAAGAGAGCAGAGGCAGAGAACCATCTCACTTGACTTGCTGACCATGCTTCTTTTGATGCAGCCCAGGATAAGTTGGCTTTCTGGGCTGCACATGCACATTGCCAGGTCATATTGAACTTCTTGTCAACTTCCAAGTCTACTCAGTGCTGCTTTCTATGCATTCTCTGCCCAGCCTGCCAATTCAGGTGAATATATATGATTCATTGTTCAAACTCCAATACAAAAATTGCTTGATGTTTTTCATAGCATAATACTGTTTAGTACTTCTAGTGATTTTTAGGAATTAAATAAATGTTTGCTGTTTTGGAATTCAAAGTTCATTTTTACAGTGATGATTCAATTAAACAGTAGAGTTATTCTTTATTTCATATGTAAAATTATTATGTGTTTTTCTACTTTATATGGAATTGCAAGTCAAAGAACAATACTTAACAAAAAGTAGACATTCATAACATAATTATGAGGCAAGCACCATTTGTCATAGAAGCCTTTCATAAATAGTAGTGTAATGATCCTGACAGACTTCCATATTATTAACTTGGGAATAATACATAGTGTAATAAGAAGCAAAAAGTGCAAGGAAGGTTCTGCCTCTCCGGGAAGACCATTCATGACTAAAGCATTATGCAAAGCAGGTAACAGATGAGGAAACAAATAAACAAACAAACAAACAAAAACATATCAGAATGAGCTATTTTCATGTGACCCTATGTAATAAATGACTCACAACTTCCTAAATATGTCAAGTAAGATTTAAACACATATATTTAAATAAAAGGCACAGCCTTCTATGCAGAACAAATATCATTGAGAACATCTCTATTTGACATTAAAGAAAAGATAAAATATAGCCTTTTCTATACAGGCAAAGTTTTATAGATTAAAGAAACACAGAGCAACAAATCTGGTCTCCATAACTTTATGCATATTTACTGAAAGATAAAGCAACTAAAACGTGTAATTTTAAATACATTATTTGGGCTTACTTTGAAGAAAATTGGCAACACTTATGATAGAGTGCTGGAACAATGAAGGCACACATCAAATCTACTTTATATGGTCAATATTTTATTAACAAGTCAAATAGATTACCAACTGAATGCTTCATTACTGAATCAGAAAATTCTGTGTGGGGAAGAAATGTAGATAGGACAATGGAATTGATTACATCAATTTTGAGTCCACTTCTTTCTCAGAGTTTAGACTTTCTGAAGAATTTTAGACGCCTCTATAAAGTCATCCTGCCTACTTGCTGTGTCATATTCCATTAAACATATAGGAACTCCTATTGAACTGATTGTTTAACCAGTGAACCATGATATAAGAGGTGGACACCAGTACCTTTTGCTCGTAAATAAACTCTAAGTAAGTGATAGATTTCCATCTGCTAAGGGCTTATGGATATGTGTTTGTATATAAATTCTGTTGCATGTCATAGAATCATAGAATCATAGAATTTAGGGATTGGAATGAACCTTACAGATCTTCTAGTCCCAACCCCCCCTATCATGGGTAAGGACACTTCCTCACTAGATCAGGTTGCACAAGGCCTCATCCAGCCTGGACTTGAACACTGCCAGGCTTGGGGCAGCCACCACATCCCTGGGCAACCTGTTCCAATGTCTCACCACCCTCAGTAAAAAACTTTTTTCTCACATCCAATCTAGACTTCCTCTCCTTCAGTTTGAACCCATTACCCTTTGTCCTATCATTGCAGTTCCTAACAAAGAGGCCCCCTCCAGCTCCCCTGTAGGCCCCCTTCAGATAGTGAGAAGTTGCTATGAGGTCTTTACACAGTCTTCTCTTCTCCAGGCTGAACAGCCCAAATTTCCTCAGCCTGTCCTCGTAGGGGAGATACTCCAGCCCTCTTATCAACTTCATGGCCCTTCTCTGGATTTGCTCCAACAGTTCCATGTCCTTCTTATGTTCAGGACATCAAAACTGCACATGGTATTCCAGGTGGGGTCTCATGAGAGCAGAGTAGTGGGGAAGAGTCACCTCTTTTGACCTGCTGACCACACTCCTTTTGATGCCTCCCAGGATTTGATTGGCTTTCTGGGCTGCCAGCGCACCCTGTCGGCTCATGGTGAGCTTCTCATCCACTGTCACTCCCAAGTCTTTCTCCTCACTGCTGGTTTCAATTACTTCGCTACTCAACCTGTAGGTGTGCTTGGGATTGCCATGGTCTACATGTCAGACTTTGCACTTCATTTTGTTAAATTATATATAGAATAAATCTGCTAAATGCAAAAGTATATTTGTAAGTTGAGTTTCCAGAGGGCTAAACAGCATAGAAATTACTTGCATTTAGGAGGCCTCTAGGTGACAAAATATAAATTAGGAAGGATTGTGATGAACTGGGCTTCCTTCAGCTATGTGCCTAAAGACTCTAATATATAAAATTGAGGTTATGGCATTTGAACAGTAAGTTGCTGTTGGCTTTTATTGAGACATAAGAACAATCTGAAGCTTTTTCTGCATCTCCCCTTTTTAAGAAACTTCTCTTTAATATCCTCTTCCTTTTTATTTTTGATAGCATAACCCCTGAAGCTGTATCAGAGCTTACTCGCTTTCTGTTTACAGCAAAGTGGGTTCACTGAAGAAGTAAAATATTTCAAAAAGAGGTAATATCTGGTATAAGACTCTGATGGTTCTGGCTACTGAAAATGAAGAGTAGCTATGCAGTATAAATAGCAAATCAAGAAATTCTAATACAGTAAAAATATTTTTTAAATACTCTAAATATATGGGTCTCCTGAAGCATCAGTACATCATGCAATCCTGAGTATCGCTCCTATCACTCTAAAATATTCCATGAAACACAGGGATGGTTATACCAAGAAGCAACATAAGGAGAAGTAAATCACTTTCATTTCCTTGATATTGTCATGATGACTGTGATCATTCTGTTTCATCAAGTCCTTATGAAACCTTGTCTGCATTCAATTGAAAGGTGTGTACTTCTTTTAATGGTTTGAGAATCACACTACAGTGTCATTATAGGTGAAAAATTAAGAAAATTGCAAAATTAACACCCAGAGGTGTAATATAGGGATTTTTTTTTGTTTCTTTTAGTACTTGTTTCCTAATTAAATTTTCATACTATATGGCTGAAGAGGTGGTTTTCTTTCATATGCTTTTCTAAACCAATGTTGCGCAACAGAATCTGAAAGGTTAGAAAAAGAGAAAGTTGGAATCTAAATGTAGAATTCGGTTTGAGAAAGGGAAGGGTGCTGTTTTATGCTAACAATAAGCTAAACACAACCTTGAAATGAGTTTACTAAGCCACCAGCTTTACACTGTGTGATGAATGAGATGAACTTGACCTGTAGTTTAGACTTGTCAGGGAACATCAGGATATTGAGCGACTGGGAAGTTTAATAGTCTTCATTTCCCCTTGGATAACTAACCTTCACGCTATTTCTGGAGTTTTGTTGCTGCTGTGGGTTTTGTCATTGTTTTTCCAGTCTTATATGCTTTTGATTGATAAATTTCAAATACTGATCCCTACTGTTTCTCTCTGACTATCACCAGCTGGAGGCAGAAGACATGAGAAGAAAATTAACTCCCTTGTGGCAGGTAAATCCCACAAAATATGTTACACAAGTGACAGAATTTATTGAAGCATCTGGAATTCATCTCCATCTTCATTATTTTCTAAGGAATGATAATACGCAGAAGTCAATAGGAAAGTATTTCAGTATATATGCTTTACATGAATACACACACATTAAAACTCAGAGCTAATAGAATCATGAAGTGGCAAAAATAACAGCCCAGAACTCATCAGTATATGTTTCAGGTACCTGTTGTGACTGGTACACATGCTTTTAGATTTAAATTTCACCTGAATTACATATTGGTTGGTTGGGTTTTTTCCTTTTTACATAGTTCTTCATAATTAGTAGCCAGAGACATACCTATGAACTTATATAATATTTTTGACTACTTTTTATGATTTTATGCTCAGTGAAACTAAAACATGTTGAAACAGTTGCCTTCCAGAGCATGAAAATGTTATAATTTAATATACAATATTTTCATGGATAGTTGCTATAGTAATTATAGTCACTATCCAGTGCAAAACCATTCACATTGCATAGAGATGAAGATATATTGCCAAGATTCATATACAACACTCCATTGTGATATATTGAACATATTTGTTTTTTCTGATTAATATTGTCAATATTGTTAAGAATAATAGAAAGCCTTTGCTTAGTTAAAGAAGTAAAATTCTTGGGAGACAGCAAGAACTGTGCTTTTCTTCTGCACAGGCTTGTGTACATACTCACTTGCAAAATGGACCAGAGTTCACAAAAATTTCCAGACCCATAGAGGCATCCCATAAAATTTCCAACCATCTCCATCTACTCTTAAGCTGACACAATTCACATTGCAGGTTATGTCCAGCACAGGGGTCTTCTTGAAAAGTCCTACACTCTGTTTACTACATAAGCAGACTACTACTGTCAGGCAGAGCAGTTATGCAGTGGGAAATCAGTATCTATCATGTGCAGGTCAATCTGAGAATGTACAGTTTCAGATACTTTTCTTCTGCTCCTGCTTTTTTGAGGCCTTTATTAGTTAGTATACTGGATTTCTTTAAACAATTTCTGAAGTGCTTAAGGCTTCTTAAGCATTGAAAAGCCCAGGCATTGTTAAGTGAGGTTTTTTTTTTTGGTTAATCCACTCTACTTTCTGGATCACTGTGCTGGTTTGAGCTGAAGTAGAGTTAACTTTCTTCACAGAGGCTAGTATGGGGCTATGTTTGGGATCTGTGCAGAACACAGAGTTGATAATGCAGAGATGATTTTGTTATTGCTGAGCAGAGCTTACACAGAGTCAAGACCTTTACTGTGTTCTGTACTCCATGCTGGCAAGGAAGTTGGGGATGCATGGGAGACTGAGAGGAGACACAGCTGGAACAGGTGACCCAAACTGACCAAAGGAATATTCCATACCATATGACATCATGCTCAGTATATAAGGTGGGAGGAAGAAGGAGGAAAGGGGGACATCTGGAGAGATGGTGTTTGTCTTCCCAAGGAACCATTACACGTGATGGGCCCTGCTCTCCTGGAGATGGCTGAACAACTCCTGTCTTCAGGAAGCAGTGAATTAATTCCTTGTTTTGCTATGCTTGTGTGTGCAGCTTTTGCTTTCTCTATTAGACTGTCTTTATCTCAACCCATAGGTTTTTGTAGCTTTTACCCTTCTGACCCCATCCCATGGTTGGGGGAGCGAGTTAGCGGCTGCGTGGTTCTTGGCTGTTGGCTGTGGTTAAACCATGACAATCACCCTTACAATCACAACTACACAGGGTAAATTTCTCAAAACAAAGAGAAGTAGAAAATATACAGATGATAAATTAATTTCTGTTCTGTTTCCATTATGAAGTCTTAGAAAGAATTGTATATTTTCCAAAGAAACATGGTTGTTATTTCAATTACTCTGTAGTACTGAATGTGTATTAACTGTTTATGAACCAGAATGTGTTGAAAGAAATGTATGGATTGTTTAGTATTCTCTATCTAAAAATCTAAGCAATGGCATTTTTAAAATTATGGGAAATTATTTATGAATTCTAGGTAAGAATTCCTGATTTCTTAGTTTCCTTTGGTGTGTTTTTTTTTTCAAAACAAAAAGACAAATTATCCAATTCAAACTTTAATGTAAAATTCACTTAGATGTTCTTTCTCCTACTTCATCCATTGCAATAAGGCTCCAGATGCAATTTGAATCTGATAGTTTTTGGGAAACTGAAAAACTAAATCAAACCAAACCCTTAAATGGATATCCTATTAATAATTGTCTAGCCTCTAGCTCTAAGTAAGTCTGTTTATAGGGTTTTCACTGGTCCCATGAACTCATTCATTTGCCTCAGTAATTAAAACAAACTATCTCTTTTATGTAGGTTTCTTAAAAGTTACATCAAAGGAGCAGTTTAGTTTGAAGTCTACGTACCTCCTGCTGTTACATAAAATTATTCTGGAGCATTAAAGATAAAAAAACTTCCAATCATTCAAGTACAATAAATGCAGAGACATTTTGCGTCACTTTATTTATCCTGGATGTCAGCCAAATTAACTTATAATTCTAAAAAAACCCACAGCTGCCAATGCAACATAATTTGAAGTGGCAACATATCACTCTAAATTGCAATCACAGCATGAGGTGTTACAATTTGTAAACTCAAGCTTGGGCTAGCGTTTATTTTTATAAATAATTTAAAAAAAAATTTTTATTTTTAGAATGTGGAGAGATTTTGATCATGGAAAGTCAAACTACAGTCCAAGCATTTAATTTAAAAGAGATAAACCAAAAACTATTTCCAGTTTACATTTGCATGCATAATTTCAAAACTCTCTTGGAATTTCTGCTT
>NW_008693075.1:0-19153 GCF_000695815.1 Acanthisitta chloris | reverse complement strand
AAAGAGTTACCACTACTCCTAGGTAATGGTTACTCTCAAAGGCTGAATATCTGCATATTAGAATCACAGAATAATCAAGGTTGGAAGAGACCTTTAAGACCATGAAGTCCAATCAGGCACTCCACTGTAACCCCTAAACCCTAAACCATATCTTCCAGCGCCAGGTCAAGATGCCTCTTAAACACCTTCAGAGATGGTGACTCCACCACCTCCCTGGGTAATCTATTCCAGTGCTTGACCACCCTAACAATTTTTCTAATATCTACTCTTAATCTTTCCTGTCTCAGCTTATGGCCATCCCCTCATTGCAGGCACACAGAAGAGATCATCCCCCAGCTCTCTACAACCCTCTTTCAGGTAGTTATAGAAAGTGATGAGCTCACCCCTGAGCTGCCCCTTCTCAAGACTAAACAAACCCAACTCCCTCAGCTGTTCCTCATATGACATGTGCTTTAGACATTTTATGAGTCTCATTGTCCTTCATTGAAATAGCTCCATCATCACAATATCCTTTTTAAAGTAATGGACCCAAAACTGAACACAGTACTCAAGGTGTGTCCTCACCAATGCTGAGTACAGAGGGATGATCACTTCCCTAATCAGGCTGGCCACACTTATCTTTATATAGTCTAATGTGCTGTTGGCCTTCTTGGCCACCTGTGCACACTGTTGGCTTATATCCAGCCAGCAGTCCACCAGCACTCCAAGTCCCTTTCTGACAAACAACACTCAGGACATTCTTCCCCCAGACTGTAGTGCTGCATTGGGTTGTTATGTTCCTAGTGTAGGACCATCACGTTGTCTTGTTGAACCTCATGCAGTTGTCCTCAGCCCAGTGATCAAGTCAGTCCAGGTCCCTCTGTAGAGCTTTCCTAGCCTTAGGCAGATCAACACTCCCACCCAATTTAGTATTGTATGCAAATTTACTGATGGTGCACTCAATCCCCACGTATATTATATAATTAATACAATAGAGAAAAAAAACAGTAAAGACAGTATAAAACCCCATAATTACAACTGGTATTTTCACTCAAATAAGAATTTGCAAAGAACAACAAATCATAGCACTGTACATTCTTTTATAGCATTTGTGAGTTAGTAGAACTGTAACTGTTGTTTATTTTATTCCTCTAAAAGTTATAGGTTGCAATTTGTTGGCATCCTGATGACCAGGTAGATGAGATGTAGCTTTGCATGTGCATATGTCAACTGGTAATTACCTCAAAGATGTTTTAACAGTTATTTCATTGAACAGAACTGGGGGGGTTGGTAATGGCATTTTGGAAAATTCTGAGTTCTGAAAAAACTCCACATGATAGACCAAATTTAGGAAAAAAGCCCATCACATTGTTTAATTTCTTTTCAGAAATGATCAAATTTAGTTACATGGATTTTTTAAACAGTAAAAAAATATATCGTCATTGAATGAGATAGCAATCAGCAAAACACTAGTGATGGTCAAGAATTGGAATAGGCTGCCTAGGGAAGTGGTGGACCCACTATCCCTGGAATTGTTCAAAAGGCATGTGGAAGTGACACTTGGGGATATGGTATAGAGGTGTACATGGTAGTGCTTGGTTCATGGATCCAATGGATCATTGATCCATGGATCATTGGACTTGACGATCTTAGAAGTCTTTTCCAATATTAATGTTTCTATGATCCTTTCACCTTAATATATTCGAGGGGAGGAGTAAATGAAGAGTATTTAGAAACCCTCTTTACTACAAACACAAACCCAAAAAATTGAGGCTTTATTTAATCTTCTTGGATCATGTATTCCCAGTGCAACCTGTTTGTTTGGCTATAGTAGCTGATCCTGATTAAAATTACCAGCACTGGCTCCAAGCATGTGGCAACAATCACCTGAGTATGGGATGTTGTATGGAGAGAAAGGTGTCCAGCTGCCTGGGCTTGCTGAGCTGTACCAGATGACCTTATGTCTGTTAGGACCTGAAGCGAGAGATCCTTAAAGCTGTCATGTTTATCAGGCATCTTTCTCTTCCCACTGTGATGAAATCTTCTCTGTGGAGCAGACAAGACCTCAAGGCTTACTTGTTTAGAGAAGTGAAAATGAAGAATGGTTCTATAGCCCTGGAACACTCTCGAGAGTATATATACTTGCTCACATTACTGATTGGTATGCTTGCATGGGTGATGCTCCCTGTCCCAAGTAGTATCTATGTATTTTACATAACTAATTAAACAGATTAAAGAAGCAGCCCTGGCAACACAGGTCAGAATCTTATTTCACCACTCCTATGTAAGTATCCCACAAAGTCATTTTCCCATTGCCTTCCTGTAATTCCTATTGAATTCTCTGTGCACTGGTAGTGGATAGGGGAGAGCAGCTGAAGTCTGGAATAGCTGATTATTTCTTAGCAATTGAAGTGTTTGAGTGCCCTCCATGTGAAGGTGACAAGTAGGTGATAAAGAAGCTCATATTTCAGGCTGTTGTGTGCCTCCTGGACCTTACAAAATTGTGTAGCTCCTTTTACATGGTCCGTAATGTCATGTTCAGGCAAATGAACTTTGAAGGTGCTCTGCAGTTTTTACACTGCCTATTCCTTAAACCTTTATCCAGCAAGAGTCAGAATTGGTGAATGTGAATTTTCATCCTCAACTACAGCAGCAAATTTCCAGTATGAATTCAACAAATTCTCCAGTTTATTCTATATATATTTTAATTGCAAATTTAATTGAAGTAAACAAATACTGATAATGCCAAAATGTATCTATGTGGACATGCATGGTAAGGAAGTGATAGATAGTCTTGTAAAAAGTTACTTGAAAGTTTTTGATTTTCCCCATTAACTGTGTAATTGACTAAACAAATATTTTGAAAATGCATATAATTGATTTGTTTGAGAGTAATGGCTTCTTTTGAATCAAACTAGTCAAGTGAATCAATATATACATAATGTGGAAATCATATAAGTAACTAGTGAATTTAAATAGCTGCATATATATATATACACCAACTGCACAAAAGGGCACTGTTAAAACTATAGTAATCATCCTACTAAGCAGGCATACTGTTTTCCATAGCATGTTTATAAGGTTTTGTGCCCAAAATTCTTTTGACAACTTATTCCTCAGCTGTCACAAACTGAAGAGGTTAAGAAAGGTATATGGCAGAGAAACCAAGAATTCAAATTGTCAGAACAGTGCTAGGAACATATGGTAAATAATCTGTCTTTAATCTGTTCCCACAACAGTCAGCATATGTAGAATGGGGTCCAGATAAAATAAGAATTAAACACTACATGGAAAATAAACTCATGTCATCTCAGTCTAATCTTGTATGTACTGTTATGGAAGGACTATGACCTGACTGGATTTGAATGATCACATGGCCATATGGAACAGTTCAACAAGGATATTTTGTGTTTGTAAATAATATGAAAAAAGAAGGAATTTACTAAAATTTACTTCATTGTAAAAACTGATATAATGCTGCTCATTTATGTCTATTTAACATGGGTAATTTTGGCTTATTTTCTTTTTCTTATTTAAAAAACACCCAAAGTATTTGATCCACTAGCAAGATCATTCTGGAGTAGTTTATTTGAAATGGCAAGTCATGGATTTTCAGAGATTGTAACAATTAAGTAGGAAGAATACTAACACAAGTGCTGTGAGATGAATTTCTATCCTTTTATAAGTGAACAACAAACCCCAATGGGCTTGTTGTTCAGTGAAAGAAGACTCAAGGAAGACAGGCAAGGATGATGTGCTCATGAAGCTCAGAAAAGAATGTAGGATGGAGCCACAGCTATTGTAAGGGAAGCTTAGCTTCTATCAACAACATGGGGACCAGAAGGTGGACTTTGTCGTAAATAAATGTCTGCATCAGTTAAGTGGGTCAACTAGTTATGTAAATGTTCTTCCTAAATTAATCACTCAAAAGTATTATATTCCTAATGTTGACAGATCAACATGGGGGAAATGCATATGTGTCTCAGCTTAATATAGAATATTAAAAAACCAAACAAACAGCAGAAAGAATTTTGAAGAGAGCAAAGAGATAGAGCTTGTTTAAACCCCTGCAGTCCTTTCCAATGACTGGGGATGCTCAGTTGTGACAGTGAGCATGTAGAGACTGTTCATGGGAATCATGTTCCCAATGTGATCCACCTGTGCATTGAAATTGTCATGTTGTGCTTGTGTTTGGAATTCAGTACATTGCTGTATCAGTTTTCTAAATCAAAACTCTATGTAATGTCAATTATTTTCAAATAAATAAATTTAGTGTTAAAACATTAAATCCTCCTCAAGTTAAAAATATAAAAGAATCAGAGTATTGAACTGACAGAGCTTATATTTGTGAAATAAACCTAGTATCATGAAATTGCTACATTTTAATTTATATGCATTTACCTTTAGATTTTATTAAAGTGAGTGTTGATTATGTTGAAGGAAATGTAGGAATTACACAAAAGTAGTGGTAGCATGCAGTTCAAGAAATTAAAGTTAAATCACTGTGCTGGCATAAATAAAATATTTAAGAAGAAATTTACTGCATGTGTTTAAAAGTCTTATCTAAACCAAGAATTGCTAATTTACTTTTATAGGTCTTTTTTATAAGCAGAGTAGTTACCACATGTCTGATCTGCAAACAGAAAGAATGTTTTTTTAAATACAAAACTCTCAGTGTTGAGGTTAGGTGCATTTCAAGATGATTTTTGGTTCCTCTACATGGCAATTCTTGACTTCTGAAACAGGTTTGCTGAATTTCTTCTATAATCAACAGAGATAAGTCATGATTGTAAAGAAAATGTTGTCCAGTTTAAGGTCCCTGTGTCAAATAATCAAATTGATTGAAATTTCATATAATCTTTAACACTTGCTGACATGTTAAAGAATATAAGGGTTCTTATATTTCTTCACAGTGCTCCGATTTTTCCAAAACTTGATTCATAGTAAAAGTATAACTGAATTATTCATGTTGCACTGTCAAACTAGCCATACTTCCACCTTTAGCATTGCATATGTTTGATGTGTTTCTAGAAAATTGTGATGTGGTGCTCAGAGGAAGCAAGAAGCCTAAATCCATATGTCTTTCAGGAAGGACAAGTTCTAAGGCAGAAAGTGCCGCTTGTAGATGAAATATCATTTTCCAAAGAGGGTGATTGATGGCAAATTTCTTTTGTGAAGTCAAACTACCAGCAAAATTATTCAGATCATTTTATTCACATACATCCTCTTATTTGTGAGACGAGAAACATAGTAGGGTATAGAAACTGGACATACTTTTAAAATGTCTTCTACTTCCTTATCAGAAAATTTAGCAGTTTAATATATGCACAGGCACACTGAGTAATAATGTTCTATTCCCTTTGGTCTTCTTTAAGACAGCATTCATCTTAAAAATAGTGGTACTGCTAGATCTTTTTTCTGATTTCTTCCTCTATTTAATAATATATTATTATCTTATTCCTCCTGGTGACATCTGTTAATTTAATTTGGCTGTGCAGTGTGATTACATTTACCCAATTTCTTAATTATTGCATAGTGAATAATTAATACTTTTATATTTGGTTTCATAGCCAGGAAAACATTTATCTAAATTACACAGAAAAACTTTTCATGTAATCAGACTTGCACTAAACTGTTTCCTCTTTTCAAATTAATATTAACTCTTAATTTTAAAAGTTACTTTTGCAAGATTCTATTGTTCTAGCGGTTCCTTTTTTAATCCCTGTTGTGCCCAGAATTGTCCAAATAAGAACATAGTCTTTGCCCAAAGTAGTTTTCATGCAGCAGGAAAAGAGGAGAAAAGAAGCAACTAAAATTACATGATTTGCAGGCTCAAGCCTCTTTTGTGCAGAACTGTGCACTAAACAGCCATTGCCCTTCTCAGTCTACTGTTTCTCTGTATTTCGTTTGTAACCTATTGAATAATCTTTTTACCAATGACTATGTTTATTCTACAACTAATGAACAAGTCTTGAAAAATTTCCTTCTTAAACATATTGAGATTTCCAGTAAATACTAATGATGTTGTATCTCCATTTCGCCTCTAGTATATATAAGTTTACCTTCAAGAGAGAGGAACTGCTCTCAACCGTCATGGTCAGTTGTTTTCTGAGAAGTAAATCCATATAAAAGATTGAGGTTTATCCCAAGGGGCCAGGCACCAGTGATAAATCCATATTTCTGAGAATCATTAGTCCGATTCCACTGCTTTGAGAGCTTTGTTAGGGCTGCCTCAGTGGAGCAGAATGATAGAAAGACAAATTCGGCTTATATTCACTTGTTGGAATATGGAATACAATTTAATCAGTTAAAATGCAAGATGTTATTTTACTTCGTGGATCATGAAAGCCCTGGAAATTTACAAAATTGCACTGACAATTTGGCAGGCTACTACTCTAATGAGATGGATTGTCCATATATGTAAAGACAAAAAAATCACAGCCTGATGCATTCTGTAATTGCAAAGTGGCACAGAGGAAACAATGTAAATTAGTGAACCTATAGTTTCAGAATCTGTTTCTAGAATAGGTATTTTTGCTTGCTATTCAGTGTCTATCTCAACATTACTGAGTGAATACCTAAACTGTGACAACCATTAATGGACACTCTATGAGTATGACCTGTGCTTATTTTCAGCAAATCTACCCCAAAAAAACACCCCCATCCTGGAATAGTCTTTGCAATCAGTTGCACAATTGTTATTAATGTGATACCAGCAGTCTGTTTCCACTGTCACAATTACTGCAAAAATACTTTTTTCTTGAGTCAATCCTGGTTCTGATTAAAGGATTAAAAAAAAAAAAAGGATTCAGAAACACATCAGCAAAATAACAACCATGTCTGAAACCCAAATTGAGATACACTATTATTTCAGGGCGCACTGTTAAAATACTGAGAAAAGTTAAATATAATGGAACCAGTGAAGACAAGCCAAAAGACCTTAGAGGTCTGGGATTAAGAATGTTATGTACTGAATGAGTAGAATTTTTCAGTAGCTGGTATAAAAACCTAATTGGGAGGACTGTAGTAAATGCAATAGCTTATACTACAATTTGTCTAGTACTGAACTGTTTCCATGGAACAATTGGATGAGGCTCTGTCTGTAGTTAGCAGAGAAGGAGAAGGGCACAGAATGGAGGGAGGAAAAATAAAAGATTTAAGGATCCAGAAAGAAGGAATGTTGGAGTTATTATTACTCACCAATTGCCCAGTCTATAGCAACAGACAGCTTTCTTTCTCTTTTCTAAAATGATTTAGTGTTACACAACTGGAATAAAAATAGAGTAGTAACAAGCCTTTGTCTTCTTACAGATGCCAAAGGAAATAATGAGTAAAATGAACTTGCTCTGTCAAGGTACGGGGACTAGAACCTGCTCCTGGTGTTGTCAAATGCTTCTCTAAAGCATTTGAAGTAGAGACATGCATGGAGAGATGCAACATCCCTATTTGAATATTTGCTAGGTAATAAAGCTGGATGATCCCTAAGCGGGAAGCAGTCTAGAAAAAAAAAAGGGCAACAAATTATTTTCTCTCCCGCATTGACACAATTCAAACTGTTCATGCTTCCAGTGCTCCCTGAGACAATTTGACTTCTGGAATCAGCTTTCCTTTGATTCTTCCTACGTGGCATAATATAGAGTTAATTCTCCAAACATATGGTGGAATGCTGAATGATAAACTCCTATTGAAGGCCCTAGGCCACTAAGAAAAGTTTCAGATAAATTGCTTATCTCAGTTGTACTTCCGAGCCTTTAGAGGTTTACCCATTTCTAATTTACCATGAGAGTTTCGGAAAAATAATCCTTGCTGCTGGCAATACTCATGAAAGTCATGTTTTGCTAGGGAAAACAAGGCCTTTTTGGAGAAGGGGCCTGGGGAACTCAAAAAAATTAATGCAGAATATCTAAAATTAGCAGAATGTGAAATTAGTTCTAAGACCTACAGTTTTAAGAAGTGAAGGCACATTTGCTCTTTTGCATGGAACACATTTGTTATGTTTTGTTATTGTCTTAATGATTTTGAATGTGTATATGATGCTATAATACTTGAAGTTGTGTCTTTTATGCAATATTTTTAATACAAACATATTAAGATTGTAACTATTTTTAATGGGTGATGATGAGAGATTTTTCCTTCTGCTATGCAATAAGACTATGGTGTAATGCAGCTCATCCCAATCCAGTACTCTTAACTTTCATTATCTTTGAGGTTTGAGATCAGCTTTCATATTTTTTCTCATCCTGCATAAGTAAAATAGATACAGAAATGGTCACTTTGCTGACTTTTCATTTTCTTCTTTATAAATTGTTAGCATAGAGTGATATTCCCCCTTTAATTATAACAGTTTGAGAAGGAAAACTGAAATGTTCCAACTTGAAAAATCTAACTATAACATATTGTGTTCAAAATTCAACTCTGCTAGAACAGTATCAGGCTTCAAAATAAAAAATCTCACCCATATTACAGAATTTGGGGATTCAGACTGTTGTGATGTGTTAGGACTGTCCATCTCCCCTAGTAGCTTCAGCCCAAGACTCCCTCCTCCCTGGCTGCTGAAGCTCAAACTGGTATCTGAGTTTCCTGTTCAGGCTGAGACATACATTTGATTGTTTTCCCATTTGCATGGTGACAGAGTGAAATTACATAGAAGAAAAATAGTTAAGAAAAAAGAATTTGTATAATTAAGAGTTAGTATAGACCGGGAGTGTACTGACTGACTCTTTTTACATGCAATCACCCCCTTTTATCCCCTCATCTCTGTCTTCCCACATTTGCTCCTTCTTTATCTCACATGATAAGGGAAGAACATCTAATGGAGGAACATCCCTCATCCTTCATCCTTACCTTAAACGTCCCATAGTAAGTTTCATACATTCCACAGGCCCCACTCAAGTAACCCCTAATATTCTTGTAATTTTTGTTTCCCCATGGTAGTTATGATGTGCAAGGTAATCATCTTCAAGGACATATCTGCACAGTTCCTTTATGTCCCATCCACCAGTGGTCAAAGGGTTCTGATCTTCATTATCGTCACTGTTGTCACTTCTTTTAGGCTTGTGTATATGTATGTTTAATTATAATTTTCTTTGTTACTTATTTATCTTATACTGAATAGTCCTTAATCAAGTAACTTAAACAAGCACACACACTCAATTTCCACAATCTCTTACACAGAATGTGTGCATTGTTTTGTAAACTAATAAAGCAAGTCCAAATTCTTGATCAAATATACTGTTCAGGTTTTTCATCTCCAAGTTCATGAATAGGCACTCAGTTAACACTTTCTGTGATTAAAGGAGTTTCCCTTTCTTTTTTTCTTTTGATTATTTTAAGACTTTTTCAATAAGGATAATAAAAATAAGAGCTTTGGATTCATGTGAGTTTTCTTCTTTTACCTTCTAAATTCAGATAGAACAGTGTATTAAAGGTAGTATTTACAAGGACCTTGAGATTAATTTTCATCCATGCACAGCTTTCAATGTACTCTCTAGTAAATCTAGAATACTATGAACTCCAAGGAAATTGTTAAACCCTGACAATTTGAAAACCACACCTGAAGATGGAAAACCCAAACAGTATATTTGATCGAGTACTTGATCTTATTTTATTAGTTTGCAAAACAATTCTTACAACTGCTCACACATCCAGACACAGCAAGGTCTTTTTTCCTCTTTTTTTCTGTGGTATTTTTTTGGTTACTATTATTTACTTGAACCATTTGCAACATAATTTAGTTCTTTACAATATCATGTGCTGCTTTGCTTGACTGCTGCTTTACATGCCTACTGATTAACTAATTTTAATTCTACTCTTATACATGTTTGTTGAAATATTTTAGGCCCCTGCAGTCTAATGTTATCCTGTTATGATGGAGTGATACTCATTACCGGTTAGCTTGAGATTCTGCCAAGGAATCTCTGTTATTAGTGATGAGATGGGCTGTGACACAGTGTTTTCAAAAGCATTATAAATTCTTGTGGCACTGAAGATATTTACATTAGCCTTCTCCTCCTTCTTGAATACATATATTTTAAGAAAATCTTTCAGGTTAGCTGAAGAATTTAGGGAATTTTAATCCCTGGATCCTGCCTCATACATATATTATAAATATCTTCTTTCATAGTTTGAAATTAAGTAATTTTGGAGTGTGAAATATAACAGCCAAAGTGGTAAAAATACCTTCAGCGGATATAAGGAAAACACAAACTCTGTGGAGTTAGTTATTTAGGAATGCAAAAACGTTCAGGGAGGGCAGATATTGGCTTAAATTTTTCAATCGTTAATTTTTGATTTGCTAAAAATCTGTCATATATACATATCTCAACATAGTTCTATGGCATAAAAATAATTTAAGCATGAACTTTTTAAATAATTGAAATATTAATATTATTAGTCACTATTTTTGTAATTTTCAATTCCACTTCGGGACAGAGTTTTCAGAATGCAAAAAAACATTTTTAAGGTACAAACTGTTTTTTATATTAATTTCTGCCAAGTTAGTTTGTAAACAACACCATGGCAAGGTTAGGTGTAGGCTCTAGAGGCAGTTACATGAGATATAAGGATGATGGCTGATGTGAATAGCATAAGCAAGGAAAAGTGAGAGAAACAGTGAGGCACTTAGCAAGTGTTGGAGTAGTGGTATGTATTAGATGAGAGGTGGCAGCTGATTGCTCAACTGTCAGAGGCATTTTCTTCAGGAACTCAATGCAATACCTGACTCCAGCAACAGGTAGCTCCACGTCTTACTGCTCTTCCATCTTGTCTTGTTTTCTGTTGTCTCAGCACCTACTCTGATATTCAGAGGACTGTGAATTTGCCAGAAGCCAAAAGTGGACAGAAGACAGAGAAGAGGGATATAGACCAGAACCCGAGAGTGACATTTTCCCACCAACTTTCTTCCCACTATCAGTTCTATATTGCCTTGACAGTGCTGGGAATTTGTTCTGAGCATTGTGGGAAGCTGAAGAAGGACATGCAGAGATCAGAGTCTGGCACACAGGCAGCATTACCATCACAGCAAGCAGCTGTGAGATTTGCTCAGTCCTGAAAGTCTTGGGCTATTTGGAAAAGATGGTGTTTGTGTAAGCTACTTGTTGATACAGTTGAAATTAATTGTATCACCCCAAGAATGAGGACAATAGTTTTACAGAGATGCCTTCAGCCAACCTGCAGAACCGAATGTTTGCATATATATTGCTTAAGTCCCATCTTTATGCCCAGCAGATGCTGCCATCCTTACTCTAGGCATGGCCTCTAGCAAGTTAGAACAGCTAAGCAAAACAATGCAATGGACTAGCAGCAATAACATCAAAATGATGACAAAGACATGCTTATCATGTCTGGATTCCAGGCTAATTAACCATATAAAAGCTGTCCTCTTGCCTCAGGCAAAAAAAAAGGCCTGTGCTCCTTATCTGCACATGCTTTATGCAAATCAAAGCAGTATTTTGCATCTGTATTAGGCTTTGGATCTACCAAAACCTACTACATCTCAGCAAGTGCAGTAAGGATGGTATGTTTTGCTGGGGTTTGGTTGTTTTTTTCTTTCACTTCTTTTTATTATCCATTAGTATTTTATCTCATTCTGTTCACAATTATTATACTGTTCTTGTCTCAACCTACATATTTTATTTTATTTTCTCCTACCCATTCCTCTGGGATATGGGCAAGAGGGGAGGAGGGAGTGTGAGTGTCTGCATGATTCTTGGCTGCTGGCTGGGATTAAACCATGACAACATATTAAAGAGAATCCAAAAAAAGGTCCACTAAGGTGATGAAGGGTTTGGAGCATCACTCCTGTGAGGAAGGGCTGAGAAAGCTGGGACTGTTAAGCCTAAAGAGAAGGCCCAGGAGGGCTCTTATCAGCCTATATAAATACCAGAACAGAGGGTGTGAAAACAGTAGAGTCAGGGTCTCTGCAGTGGTGCTCAGTGACAGGACCAGAGGCAACTGGCACAAACTGAAACACAGGAGGTTCCCTCTGAACATCAGAAAACTGATTTTTAAAAAGAGCTGTCAGTAAAAATCTGAGACCATCAAAATAATTTCTCATTTCTGTTGAAAACAATGGAGAAACTCTGGTTGACTTAATCAGATTACAAGTTTCACTCTACCTGTCATGTTTTATCTTGAGCTACTTCAGAGTCAATGTTAGTAAAACATACAGGAAACTTTGAACCAAATTATATAATTCAGGATTAATTTTGTTCTTAAGGGGAAAAAACCCAAACAGTTAATTATATAAATTTGGAAATGCTTTTTTACTCTAAAGGTGTCCGAACACTTGTGTGGGACGCTCAGAGGAGTTGTGGAGTTACTCTTCTCAGAGATGTTCAAAAGCTTTCTGAACATGGTCCCAGAAAACCATCTGTAAGTGTGCCTGATTGATCTGGGGAGGATGGATCAGCTGACCTCCAGGAGTCCCTTTCAACCTCAGCCACTGATCACTTCACATGATTCTGTGAAATCGAACCTCTAGCAGAGCAGAGGACTTCCAATAAATCAGCAGAAGAGTATTTTTCAGTTTATTTTGAAGTAATATTAAAACCTGCTGGCATTCAGACTAGAATTTGAAGATATATGAAGTATAGAGAGGAGTAGCTGCATAACATGAAAGAACTTCATGTTTGGTCTTGAAATGCAGAAAACTAGCAATTCTTTATTTTAAAAATGCTGAAAGTTTGCAATAATAGTAGAAAAATGCTGCAGGCAAAATGATTGTTATTTTAAACACAATTTTATTGTCTTAGTATTAGTTTTATGTCCTAAGAAGTATATTTTAGTATAAAGGTATGGATATTCTATCTATAGACAAAGACATTAAATGCTATAGGAGTACAATCCTGAAAAAATCTCCAGTCTTTTAGAGATACAGTTTAAGGGAACAGACAACAATTGAAGAGAGGCAGGCAGATGGACAATATCAATCAGTATAATAAAGACAAATTTTCAGTGAGTATATTGAACTTTTGATCATACATAATGTTTCTAAAATATTGTTCCTGTTGGAAGTCAGTCCAATATATTATCTTGTCTGTGACTTATGGGATGCATAGCAATATGCTGCAAGAAATTTGTATACTCTGATACACATTTGTAGGCTGAACATTTTTGCTTGGTTTTTTTTAATATAATTCAAAAATTACAGGTTTTCAGTTTTGTAGACATAAATAATGAGGTCTAAGTTATGAAAAATAAATTCAAAATATTAAACTATGTTTCATAGATGCTAAGGATGAAAGCTCTTTTTGAAAAGCAAATAAAATTTTTACAGCATACTTCGTATTTGGCTTCATTTCAATAATTAAGCTGTTCATTCTCTCTGGAGATACTGTAATAGACTACTAAAACATGTTTTTCTGTATTTTCACCTTTGTGTTTGTAATGAGAGAAAGTTTTGGTCGGTCTTAAAAAGTTTACTTACAAAAAGACTATTCATAAAATGTATCATTCATCCTTGGATGTGAAACATGTTGTTTCCAAAAGTCCTCATTGCAGTAGATTTTTTGAAAGCTGATACTTGATGTGATTTGTGAAGCAGTACAGTTACATTTATTCAATTGTTCCTTCCCCTTAGAAGGTGGCACTATAGAGACTGAGATCCAGTACCTTCCTCTCTTACAGAGTTAATCCATAATCCAGGCTTACTTCCAATGGAAGATTCAGTTGACTAATAAATTTCCATAAAAGCCAAAATCAGAAGAAAACAGCAAAGAAAACATACATTCTTTTCTCCTTAATCTTCAGGTATTGCTTGCTACATTCCACACTGGGTTTTTTTTTCAAACAGTGGGAAGTAGAGGCATCTAAAGAGTAATTTCAGTTTGGTGTAGAAGTGAGTTTTGGAGATCTCTATATTCAGCATGCACTTTGGATGGAACTTACTGACAAGACAAACCCCAAGTGATGGATGTACAGTTCAAAGGGAAGTTGCTTAGAAATAGTTACTGTGTGCACATCACATCCTCAGCACCAGCTGTTTCACTTTGCAAGCCCAGTCCTATTTATCTGCATTACTTGATACTGTAGACATATTCACTGAATCCAGTTTAGTTTGGGCTCACAGACTGACTGTACATGTGCAACACAGATGGCAAATGAATATGAACAAATTACTCCACATTGTAAGCATGTCAGACTTATTATGGATACCTACAGCATATCCAATAGAGCTGATCTGTCCACACATAATGGATACTTCTATGGATATTGAACAACTGTTCAAACAGAGTCTATACTCCAGCTGGCATGGGTGGACTTCTAGTTAAGTAGTCAAAGATTTTAGCTTTTACCAAGAGACGTTCTTATCACAGAAATGTAGATGTGCAAATAACAATCTGTCAACTGTTGTGGCTTAAACTGAGTTTGCAACCATGCAGCCTCCTCCTTGCCACATCGTGATGGGGGAGAGAATCAGAGGAGTAAATGTGCAAAATCTCATGGGTTGTGATAAAGACAGTTTGATAGGAAAAGCAAAAGATGTGGGCACAAGCAAAGCAAAACAAGGAATTAATTCACTACTTTCCATGGATAATGAGGTGTTCAGTCATCTCCAGGAAAACCAGGCTCCACCATGCATAATGGTTACTGAGAAGATAAAAACGCCATAACTCTGAACAACAGCTTCTTCCTTCTTCTTCCTCCAGCTTTATATGCAGATCATAACATCATATAGTATGGAATATTCCTTCTTCTATCCTACTTCTTGTGCACTCTCAGTCTTCTCCTTGGTGGTGTGGGGTAAGAAGCAGAAGAGACCTTGGCTCTGTGTAAGCACTGCTCAGCAATAACAAAAACATATCTGCATTATCAATGCATCAAAAATCCAAAACATAGCCCCATACCAGCTACTCTGAAGAAAATTAACTCTATCCCAGCCAAAACCAGCACAATTGTTCTTGGAAAACTATGACACAGCCTTAAGTGGAGGTTACAAAACAACAGGACTCAGTTTCTCTTTCCTGCTTGTAAGAATAGAAAGTTAATTTTGCAATAATATTAATGATATCACCTTCCTTGCAGACTCTGGATACTCTAAATGATGATAAATAGTTTATTTCTGAAAACTTTTACAGATTATTACACCCAACTCCTTCACTGCCTTTTATGAATAAATTTTGGGCTTGCTTGTAAAAATGAAAATATAGTTTAGTTGCTATTTATTTAACTCTCCAGACATATGAACAACTTTGATTTAAGTAAAGAGAGTATGATTTAAAAAGAGAGGCTGAAGAAGGTAATCCACAATTACAGTGTGAAGTGGTGTTTAGTGCTGCATATTTAGCCTGTGCAAGCTTGCTCTTGAGTTACATCAAGAGATGCTGCTATTCTTGCTCCTACAAAATTTCGCGTGCCTCTTTTTCATCTTTTTTTCACCCTCTCTCTTTCAGTCTCATTGTTTACCCCAGATCCTTACCATCCATGCAGTGGGCCAGCATGGGATCTAAGGACTGGTGATATTCTTTGTTATCTCTCTTCCTTTTCTGTCTTTATTTTCTGTCTCCTCCCTTGCTTTGCCTGGGCTAAGCATGGCTATTATATGCTACCCCATACCCTATATGGATGTTTGCTGTGAGACCAGGGAGCTTGTGAAAATGTTTTGCAGATTGTTAGCCAGCACCTTTGAAGGGTTTTCTGTGGAAGCTGAGAATATATTAAGGTGTACTGCTCAAAATTAGGGGCTTCTTATTCTCCTCTCTTGTGGAATTCTACTCTACAAACTTAAAGGTTTGTTACCAAACACTTTCTGAGTCTAAATATTGGGCTGGTTTCTGGAGTTATGATGACTGTACAGTAAGAGTATAAGAAGAAAAATCACAAGAGTTCCCTGACACGTGGTCTGGTGTCTTTGTTCAGTTTGATGAGAATTTATAGTGAACATCACACCCCCTATCGATGGGCTGTGAGAACTTAAATTGAGAACCTAGGGTTTGCAACATTTTCGTTGTAATCATCAGTTGCTTCAGCATTGTAGCATTCAAATTCAATATACCTAGTACATGAGTCTCAGATAACCTTCATTTGTAGAAATTATTTCATTAAAGCAACCACTTGGGAATTCATGCAAAATTAAGCAGTTTAATAGTTAGAATTTTATTTTCTTCAGAATTTTTTTCTTGCCTTTTCCTTAGTGTTAAAATTTATTTTTTTCCAAAGGGAAGCAAGTTTATTATATCTTTATCGCTTGCAAATATTTTGGGATTGCATCATCCATTCTCATTAATTTAATTTTTCAAGGTGTGAAACTGATAAATCATCATAATTGTTAAACGAGCCAATAAACTTTACAGCTACAGAATAACATACAAAAATGTCACTTTTCATTAACATTGATTTTGATTCCTCTGTGAAAGCCACAAGCATCCATGACCCTCTGAACATTGTTTTTTCCCTTTAGATTTTTTCGTTCTCACACATCTCTGTTTTCTAAAGAAAACAAACAATTCAGTTTGTTCTACTTTACCACCATGTTACTATGTTTTTTATAACTGTTTTCATAAATAACATTTCCATAATGTTATTCCTCCCATTGTGCAGCTCATAATTTTTACTTCAGCGCTATTTAAATTATGTTTAAGTAAAAGTCTTAGTTACTCTATGGATGTTTGATCTTGTATTTAGGTTTGATTTAAAAAATGGTAGAGGATAGAAAAGTAATTACGGGTTACAAAGTGAGTGAAGTGGCCAGACATTTTGTAAAACCTTTCTGTGTGTTGAGCTGCTGTGCTGCTTGTACAATCTAGTCTGGTTTGGTATCTAACTAGGACTTCAATGAGTCTGAGAAGACAACAGCAGATATGAGACACTGGTGTTCCAATAATGCTAAGATAGAGGATAAGTACAAAGAAGGTACATTACAGGAAAAAATTTGCAAGGATTTTCATCAAATTTGCAATCTTAATGAATAATACATTATTATTCTTGCACATCAGTTATGCACATTCTTAGAAACTTTGTTGAATTCTGTTCCATATTCCAAGAATAAGACATCCCACAAGTGGACCTTTGAACTTTACCAAAAACATAGCGTACTACTTGGCATACAAATATCAGTCTTAAGAAGATGAAATCTCCTTGTGAACATGACATCTGTTACTGCAAGTAGGAGAACACTAAAACCACTTCCCAGTTCTTCATAACATATTGTGAAGTACTTTCAGGAGATAAAAAAAGGATAATTTGAAAGGTAAATATCCTGAGTCTTCTAGTTTGTGTGAGGAGTGCACTTATATCTGCTATTTTTAATAGCAACTGCTATTATCAATCTAAATGAGCAATCTAGAACTGATAAATTAATTTGGTAGTAAATGGATTATTTAACAGCTATTTTCATACTGTTAGAGCACTGTCATCAGTCAATAATGAATTTTTGCCTGAAAACTATGGATAAAAGCAAAACCAGTATTAGTGAACTGGCATCTTAAGTACCCAAAGTTAATTGTCATTTAAAAAAAATACCATTAGCTGCAGCTCACAAAAACTGAGTAATAGTTGCTTCTAATAACACATGGTTATTTAGAACAGTGGATGTTTTACTGCCTCTGTAGTTATATAACAAATGCCATTTGTAATTCCCTTGAAAATTAAGCAAGCTTTGGTCTGGCCTTTCCAGAACTGCTGAATAACTTATTTATATATACGTGTTGGGGAAAAAAGTTATTAAACATACTGTCTCTGTTAAAGCATACTATGTTGCATATTTAACACATACCTTTTAGCCCTCCAAACCTTTATTTATTATCTAGTCACATACTGAATTATGAAGCAAAGATTCTCCCCCTCTACTCTGCTACTGTGAGACCTCACTTGGAATACTGTGTGCAGTTCTGGTGCCCTCACCATAAGGATATGGAACTGTTGGAGCAAGTCCAGAGAAGGTTGCATGGAGACCTCATAGCAGCCTTCCAGTATCTGAAGGGCCTACATTGAAGCTGGAGAGGGACTCTTTGCTAGGAACTGCAATGATAGGACAAGGGATAACAGGTTCAAACTGAAGGAGAGGAAGTTTAGGTTAGACATTAGAAAAATGTTTTTTACTATAAGGGTAGTGAGACACTGGAACAGGTTGCCCAGGTATGGTGGCTGCCTCAGCTCTGGCAGTGTTCAAGGCCAGGCTGGATGATGCCTTGAGCAACCTGCGCTAGTGGGGAAGTGTCCCTGCCCATGGCAGAGGGGATTGGGACTAGATGATCTGTAAGGTCCTTTCCAACCCCTAAAATTCTGTGATTCTAAGATTCTATGAAACATGCTTAAAAATTTTTTAAAAATTATTTCATCAAATTATAGACCATGATTAACAAATGGCACACACTCAGTAGCAGCATTCCTCTGGCTACCTGTACATTTATAGATATATATAGTAGGATACAGTTGCCCTCTGCACTTAATAAATAATTAGAAACACCCATACTTTTTTGCATGAAAATATGTTGAACTTCCTATTTGAAATAGTTCATATTCATTCTTCCCTGGAAGTAACTATTTCTCCTTATTATGCAAAGCAAAATCTACTTGTAATTGAAGCAACTGCTTCCTAAAAATTATTTTAACTTGTAAAGTAAAGCCACTTGTGTCTCATACCCAAAGATGCTATTTATCATGTTGTTTATTACACTTTTGAGAAATTCAATTGCAGTATGCTGTTGAATAATGTATCAGAATCTGACTAAAGTGAACTAAATAGAAGTAAAGCTAAGGTTTGTTTCAATATGGTTGTGGGGTGTTTATTGTTTGGGTTTGTTTTTTTGTTTGTTCTGTTTTGGGTTTTTTTTGGTTTGATTTGGTTTGGTTTAGAGTTCCAGATTTTCTAACCTAAGCCTTTAAATTCCTTTTAGGAAGACAGGTCATCCTATTCTAAGGTAGATAATAATCTGTAGAAATTATTCTCCATCTCTAATAGAGGGAGACTAAGCAAACAGCTAACAGTAGATACCAGCATTTTAAAGCAGCTAAAATTAGACATGGTGAATCTGCTCCTGCAGGAGCTAAATTCATGGAATTACATCAGTGCTATTCCATATGTGAAGATGAAAGTTTAGAAAATACAGGAATTATCTTTCAACTTACTGTATTATGGGGTACATAAACAGATTCTTTTGTAGTTTAAAAAAAATTATTATTTTATATGTACATATGTATAATTTATCTATGTATTTATACATACATATATAAT
>NW_008693074.1:1604-4857 GCF_000695815.1 Acanthisitta chloris | reverse complement strand
TGGTGAGGCAACACCTTGAATCCTGTGTACACTTCTGGGCCCCTCAGTTCAGGACAGGTATTGAAGTTCTCGAGCGGGTCCAGAGAAGAGCAATGATGCTGGTGAAGGGACTTGAGCATAAGTGCTATGAGGAGAAGCTGAGGGAGCTGGGGTTGTTTAGCCTTGAGAAGAGGAGGCTCAGGGGAGACCTTATTGCCCTCTACAACTACCTGAAAGGAGGTTGTAGTCAGATGGGGGTTGGCCTCTTCTCGCCGGCAACTAGCAGTAGGGCAAGAGGGCACAGACTCAAGCTCTGCCAGGGGAGGTTTGGGTTGGATATTAGGAAGAGATTTTTTATGGAAAAAGTAGTCAGGCATTGGAATGTACTGCCCGGGGAGGTGGTGGATTCCCCGTTACTGGAGGTTTTCAAGATGACACTGGAAGTGGCACTTAGTGCCATGGTCTAGTAATGGCGGTAGGGTTGGACTCAATGATCTTTGAGGTCTTTTCCAACCTGAGTGATTCTATGATTCCTGTAGTTATGAATTTGGAAATTAAAATACTGAGAAATTTAATATAGTATGAATAATTTAGCACTATTGATAGCTCTAAATATATTCTAGTACATTAAATTGTCATATCTGTATAATTTTCTGTAAATAAATACAATGTGCTTCTTAAAATTTTCCACTACACAGTGTTGTTATCAAGCAATGAGCAATTCATTACCAGGCACAGATATTTTTGCCACAAAGTGCAATACACAGACAATATGAGGAGGTAAATATCAAAAACATCTTGGGAAAAGTTTAGCAGAGAGTGGGTGTATATGTTTCTGACCAAGGCTTAGAATAGGAAGATAAAATCTGGCTGTGAAGCATTTTGATAAAAAGCAAAATTCAATTTGCATGATAACAGAACAAGTTGTTCCTTCTGCCTAACATGCAACACCCACCTAAGTCTCTCATATGCAAATCGATTTTGTATTTTACTTTAGTATGAATTACAGAAAAGCTGACTTTGAATATTCTTTATACAGAAGCTAAAAATGGTTATGCCCCAGTTCCACTGGTTTTTTTTGTTCAGTATTACTCTCTTTTTCCTCTGCAAAACATTATTCATATTAATAATTTATCTTGTGATTTCTTTGGAAAAAAAATGTCGGGTATTGAAAGGGATTGGTAATTTGGTTGCTGACATGTTATTCTAAAAGTAACAGCAGAATAAAAAAAACCTCTAAGACAAAACCCAAATAAATTCTCATGAGTGAATAACCTGGGAAAACAGCACAAGGTTTCTATCTTCTGATTAGAACTTCAGCTTTTTTAGAAGAACAGAACTAGATAGTGCCCACTGGTACTTAAATTTTTGTATGCAGACTAAAAATAAGAAAGAAATTATTTCTGCTGTATACCTTCATGACAATTAATGCCATTTCTCCAGTGTATTAAGAGAATCTGTTAAAACTGTTTAGGAATCAGAATAAAGGTATTTGCAGGTCATGGAAGAAAAGGATTTTTAAAAATCCTTTTAAAAATCCACATTTAACATATGATTTAATATATTATATATTTTTCACAGTCCAGTGAAGCATGATTTTTATTGTATGATCATAAGATCTTGAACAGAGATGCAAATCAATTGAAGATCTGAATGTTCAATTTTTAAATTAAAGTTCCAGCAGAAGTTTTGACAAAACAGTATAGATTTCCATTTCCAGTAATGTGCAACAAGCATGCAGTACAGTAATCCATGAAACCATAACTAGGGAATTCCACTTTTGGAGGAAGAATCAATATTTTGAATAGCCTTGGTCAAATCTTCTGCTACATTTCCCAAGCTAGTGTGTGTTGTTGGTAAATAGATACTTTTCTGGTAATGTTTTAGTTGCTACTGAAGTGATCCTTACACAATCCCTTAGCTCTGTAGTTAAACCAATTGCTGATGTCAGTATTCAAAACATTCAAATAAAAGCTGCTGCAGAAGTAAATAGGAGTTAATAGAACTAACACTTACAAAAAGCTCCCATGAGAGAAAAGCAGTCTACAACAATAGATCTTAATGCAGTACTGGTTACTGAACCAAGATCATGCTGTGTCAAATGAGTCATGATTGCTTTAATGATTTGAGTATTTCTCAGTGTTTTCATTTTCCCTACTGTCAGCACTCCTTTGTCCTTGTTATTCAGAGGTCTTCTATATTCAGTTCTTACTTCTCAAAAAAACCATTTCCTTAAGCATGACCTGTGCCAACTATAAAAATGAGCTAGCCGTTCTTAAGCAGTCTAAAGTATCCTTCAACCTCAGCCCAAGAGCAAGAGAGAGCCATACATGACACAAGCACAGGAAAAAGATCAATACTTAGAAACACCACCTTAGAAGTTGCTGGTGCAGCAACAGGTTGCTTTGTAGCCAGATACATACTATTTATAGAATAGTCATATGAGTCAGAGATTCATAGTATAAATCAAATTTTGCAGGAAGTCTGTATTCATTTTCCAATGCTAATTCTTCCAGCTAAGCAATGGTTCAATCTGACTGTAAATATTTAGGGCAACAGAAATGAAATGTACTATCTCTACATTTATACTGAATGACATAAAAAAGAGATAAGACAAGTAATAAGAAAAGCAGACAATGGATGCACTTTGCTACTGGCATACAGGCCAATACAGGCTGATAAGGAGAAGAAAGCCTTAAAGGGCTGGGGAATGCCTGACTAGTGGACAAAGGGAAGAAAGCTCTGGAGGGCCAGGGAGTGCTTGATGAGTGAATAAAGGGGAAGTATGCCCTAAGTGCTGGCTGAGGAAGGTGACAACGATTTCAGAACTAGCTGTCATAATAATGACCACCCATCTCTGGAAGTAATGGGGGAAGTATGTCCTAAAGGGCTGCTACGCCGGCTGAGGAGGGGGACTTGCAGGTTGAGGAGGGGGATGTGCAAGTTGAGGAAGGGGACGTGCAAGCTGAGGAAGGGGGCATGCCAATGATTTTTTAGAACTAATTCTAATAATATTGACCACCCATCTCTGGAAGGAATGTATAAAAAAAACATGAAGCTTTTTCCCTGGAAGCACTAGTTTGGTGGAACAATCCCCCTTGTGCCCAGCGCTGACTAAACAAATACCTGCTACTCAGACATACAAGTCTGTGAGTAGTTTCTTTTACAGCTTTTCACGGCATCAGTTTGGCGACTGGGGCAGGACCCTCTCTGCTTGGCTGCAGGATCCACTGGAGTCCAGGACTCCCTTGGCGTGCCCCGAGAGGTCTCGGGG
>NW_008693074.1:0-1593 GCF_000695815.1 Acanthisitta chloris | reverse complement strand
ACTGCAGGAGTAGACAAGGACTGACTGCTTGAAAATAAGGTATTTGTTTCTGTTCTGTTCTGAAACCTAGGTTATCTGGATCCCGTAAGCCATGGAGAGATGTCTCACGCAGGGCGCAGTACCACAGGTGAAATTCCTGAGTTGGTACAGGGAGTAGAGTCCCGTCTGTATCTGTATTGGGGGTCGAGTCCCCGCTGTGGGTTAGGTCCCATCTGTATCTGCATTGTGCTTTGTGTCCCCGCTGTATCTGTGCTGGGGTTTGTGTCCCTGCTATGGGTTAAGTCTCACCGGTATCTGCTTTGGGGTTTGTGTCCCTGATATGGGTTAAGTCTCACCTGTATCTGCACTGTGATTTGTGTCCCTGCTGTATCTGTGTTGTGGTTTGTGTCTCACTCAGTCGTGGGTTAAGTCTCACTGGTATCTGCTTTGGGGTTTGTGTCCCAGTCATGGATTAAGTCTCCCTGGTATCTGCTTTAGGGTTAGTGTCCCCGTCGGTTACTCTTAAGCCATTATGACTTTTGACATGGAATTCGTCATTGTAATCGCGGTTCTTTGTTTTATACTTGTGGTATTGTGTTTTATTAACTGTTTTTATTCTTTGCGGGTGTTAAACAAATTTGTGAGACGAGACTGTTTTAAGTACCTAGAAAAGGGGAGCCAGGCAAGTAAAGGAATCCCTCGAAGTAGTCCACTGGGGTGTATCCTGACACATTGGAACGAACTGGGGGAAACCGTGGGAGACAGTGTCAGCAAAGAGGATCTAATTAAATATTGCAGGAAGTAGTGGCCATTATATGAATTGAAAGATGGTGAGAAATGGTCTCAAAATGGAACCATCAAATATAACACTTTATTACAGCTGATGCTATTTTTAGGAAGAGAGGGAAAATGGGATGAAGTAATATATACAGATATGTTTTTCACTTTAAGAAATAAGCCAGAGTGTCTAAGAGCATGTGGTATCGATATATCACAGGATCCATTCATATTAGCTATAGATAGACACAAAAAAGAATTACCAAAGCTGAAACAGTGCTGTTATGTGTACAAAACCTAAGAACAGCAAGAGGACGGGACAGATAGTGTCCTGGACACTCAGGAAATGCAGAATCAGATTTTTCGGAATTAGGCAACAAATAGATTAACTAGCTGTGCAGTTGGGAGTGGGAGCGTGAAATTGAGGACTCAGAGGAAGGAGAGACTAGCCAGACTCCAATTACAGCAAGAACTCACAGCAAAGTTAGAAAGGAATTTCAAACAAACACCTCCACTTGATTGCACCCCTTAGGCAGATGATCAGACCAGCAGGAGACCCGATGAGAGTTAAAGTTCCCTTCACGGCAAGTGATCTTACTAGCTGGAAGGAAGAGGTTAAGAATTTCAGGGCAGACCCCAGGAAAGTAGCCAAGAGATTTGAATGGATAGTGTGAAACCAAGACCGGACTGGAATGACATTGATTTAATGCTTACTGAATTAACTGGAACAGAAAAGGACCTAGTGATTAAAACTGCTCGAACCCAGGTACAGGGACAAATTGCTAGTGGAGCTTTACAGGGGAATGTGGATCAGCACTTTCCCCTTGTAAACCCACA
>NW_008693073.1:130662-136148 GCF_000695815.1 Acanthisitta chloris | reverse complement strand
TTCTGGTGATCACTCAGGACAGGAGAGATGGTGTGTTGATTGGAGTTACTGAGCACCGAAGTCAGCTCAGGTCACATCACTGCTGCACCTGCACTGCTTCTTGTCAGGCTTCTCCTCCATTGGTTCAGATGGTTCCTGCTGTAGTAGTTCCCGTAACAAAACACTCAAATCGTGGCTTAAACAATTTAAAGGCACATCCATTACAATCTCCACCCCTGGTCCTTTTGGGCCAGGTGCTCTGGTGTAACATTGCAATGAACCCCTCCCCTTGTTCCCAGGCTGTAGCAACGAGGGGTTCCTGCTTGAGTCCATTATCAGTATAGACCACATCATAGTCCTTCCATGGGCTGCAGGGGGACAGCTGCTTCACCATGGACTTCAGCTCAAACCAGCACACATGGGCTGCAGGGAAATCTCTGATCTGGCACCAGGAGCATCTCCTTTTGCACTGACCTGTGCTGCAGGGCTCTTTCTCTCATATTTTTTCTCACTCCTCTCTATCACAACCAGCATGCAGCACTTTTCACCCTTTCTTAAATACATTATCACAAGGGCACCAGTGCTGTTGATGGGCTCAGCTTTGAACAGCAGTGAAGCTGACTGGGACTGGCTCTGTCTGACATGGGGGTGGTTCCTGGTCTCTTATCACAGAAGCCACCATGACAGCTCTGCACAATCATAACCTTGTCACATACACCCAGTACAAATATCTGTTAATAACTTCCAATGACAGTAAAAAGCTTTTCTCTCTCTACCTTATATTGTTAACACTTTCCCTAAGGAGCAGCAAAGCAAACTGCCAAATGCCTGTGACCTGATGTTTGATATCCATAATTAAACAGAAAACATTTTGAAGGATATTTGTATTGTATTTTCCCAGTTCACAAAGAAGATCTTTAGTACTTTCTATAAATTAGTTTTAAATGTCACTGAAAAATATGTGAAGAAGGAGGTATGGTTGGGGTTAAACACCTGTCCTGGTCCGATAAGACACAGAAGGGTTTGACTTATTCCCCCAGCATGAATTAAAACACAAATGAGGTCAAATACTATTAGGGAGTGAAATTTTACAATTAGTCACACAAGGGGGAAGGAGATGGGGAAGGGTGATAGGAGAAGGGAGAAGTAAGCAAGATTTGAGATGCTGAAGCAGGCATAGACACCACCATGGATCCAGCAGCATTCTGAAGATCCATAGTCATCTTTTCTTCAGTGATGGCTGCACACACAAACACACACACACTCTGGATGCTGGTCCTTTTTTATAGGACTCTGCCAGGGCACTGATTGGTCAGTTCCCCTTGAGCTGCAGGGTGACCTCACAGTGTTTCCCAGAGTAGGCACCTCACAACTCTTCCTGAGAAAGGTGTGATCCAGGTGCGTCCAGAGATCTATGGTAGACAGCGAAGTCTTGTTGTCTCAGCAACTGCAGAATTTTGGTGGAATCTCAGCAGATAATGGTGCCTTGTTATCTTAGCAGCCAGGGGATTTCCATGGCTGGAGACGTTCTGTGGCTTAGCAAGTTTGGAGGCAAAAAACCAGGCCCATTGCCTCACAAGAAGCTGCCAAAGCCAGGCAATGTCAAAACTAAAATTTCTTAAAGGTGCCTTACAACATCACATCTCCTGTAGCCTTACTAAGTAAGAAGCACCTAGTTAAATTAAAGGTGCAGATATTTCTTTGGTTATAATGAGGCACTTTAAAAATGTAATTTTGTTCAACTTAAGTTTGACTTAAGAACTCGTAACAATTTCCAAACATGTTGTTGTAATGATATCTATATATAACAGCTGCTTGGGTCATGATTTTTCTTCGCTCACAGATTTAACTAAATGAATGAATTTTTTTTAAATTTTAAAAGATTGCTAAAATTATCTAGTATATATTAAAAATATTTTATAGCAGTAGAAGAAATTATTTGAAGTTTAGAAATTTTATTAAAGTAAACCAACTGTGAATTTTTGAAAATTATGATACCATTTCCTGTTAAAAAAAGTACTTTGAATCACAGTATGTTCTTAATATTGCAGTCATGCATAAGCACCCATTAGAACAACAGCACATTATTACTAATAATAATTATTATTCAAGAATAATGGAAACTTTATGGTGCTTTCAGGTATGATAGCAGAAAGTTTCAGCAGCTATGACAGTTATGGATTGATAAAAATTCTTGCACATTGGAAACTGAAGGTCACACCATTTCACTTGTAGTTTTCTGAGCATTATGTAGACCTACTTCTATACAAAAACTTTTTCTAGGATACTCAGCACTTCTTGCTCAAGTTAGGATTTACCTTTATTTGCATAGTTGAGTCTGTTACTACTTCACTAAATATTGGCATGGAATGCCCATGCAGTTGCACTGCAGCATAAAGCAATCCTTAGCAGTGCTGCAGATAACTCACATCATGACAATCTGCATGTTCTTTCTTTTATTGATTAGTACTATTTCCTGGGATTTACTTCACTACTCCAATGAGCTTGCTGAGCAGATATTTATAAATCTCTGAAGACTGCCCTGACAGTAGGGAATTGAAGTAAATATCATGGAATCATAGAATATTCTGAGTTGGAATGGACCTACAAGAATCATCAAGTTTAACTCCTGGCCTGCACAGAACCACCCCAAGAATCACACCATGTTCTTGAGAGTGTTGTTCAAATGCTTCTTGATCTCTGGCAGGCTTGGTGATGTGACTGTTTGCTTGGCAGCCTATTCCAGTGCCCAACCACTCTCTGGGTGAATAATCTTTATTTCTAACCTAAGCCTCCCCTGACATAGCTTTATGCTGTTCCCTCAGATACAGCATGATATCTTGTACTTATTTGAGACTTTTAATTGTTTGTTATGGGAGATATGGTAAAGTCCTATTCCTATTTGAAACCACTTGTTTATTTGCACATTAGGAAAGCAAATATTTTAATTGTCCTTTGTATCTATCACCACAGGATTTCTATGATACAAAGGTTTGTTTATATATGTCTCTCTGAAACCCTGATGTGAAGAGCAGCTTTGAGCTGTGGAGCAAAAGAAATGATTCCTTTTTTGCTTCACCACCTTTCTGTCTAAATTTTCTAGCAAACGTTTTTGCACTTTATGCACTGGCTTATGCATCTTGCAACTGCTGTTTGACCAAGGGTTGAAGCATAGATATGGTGTTTATAGTGAGGTCTTCTCTTTGGCTGAGGGTTACCAGTAGCAGCACAGAATTATTTACAAATGAAGGCAGTCATACTTTTATAATTTTGAATTTTGACTAAGAATGAGTTAATGGAGTGTTTTATTTGACTTTACAGGCAAAAAGATTGTTTAAGCAAAAGACTTCTTATTGACCAAGAATTCTGAATTTCTTGACATGTGTAGAATGCCCTAAAAAACATGCCTGCTTGACACATATTTTAGATATGACTGACAAATTTTCAGGCCCTTGAATAGTTCCAGTCTACAGGCTGTATCATATTCTGGTGACAGCATATGAGTAAACAACAACTTTTAATTGCTGTTATGGGATCACCATAAATCTCAGTGATGAATGACAATAAACTTATTCTCCACAGAACTTCTAAGCATACCACAGTATTTTATCAATGATGTAAGCAGCAACAAAAGATTCAAGACTAATTGAAAATAAGATTTCCTGGAACTCAACATCACTTAATTTAGCCCAGCTTTCCATTAGAAAGAAAAGGTAACATTTATTTACTTTTTTTAATAATCAGAATTCTCCACTCAAGTGAAAGCACCAGCTCTGCTTTTAATCTTCAAATGGGCTAAAGAAACAACATTCTTGGAGTATTAGCCTGTCATGGAGGTGAACATGCAGAAAAAAACTTTGCACTTAAAAATGAAGTTTGTATCTTGACAAATAAATACAGAATATCTTAGCCAGACATGCTGATTACTCATCTTCACTTTTACCAATCACCACACCTCGTGATTTCTACTTACTGATAGTTTTGCAGGTGCTGGGCAAGACAGCATCAGGAGTGGGCACATAACTCTGTCTTGAGGTGAGTTCTCCCACCTCACAAAATGTGAAAGCAATGCAAAAAATGTGAAAGAAAAGTTGGAGAAAAAAATAGTCACCTGGAGCATTGCAGCATGAGAATTCAATTAGGATCTTCATCGGGACATTCTCAAGAATAGGCTTCAGTGTGCTTGGCTCCTTTGAAAGTACCATCACAACAAGTAACATGACCAGGATGTTATACCTGAACTACTACCAGGCAGAAAGTTATCCTGTGGCTTTAGGAACCTGTCCATGGAACTTGCCAATTAGTAAAATATGAAGTTAATAAAAATCATATATATATATATATGGGGTTTATTTAACTATATAAAGTTTATGCCTTCAGATATTTTTCAGACCTTCACGAAAGCCAAATACAGTATACTTGAAATGGAAATGTATTCTTCCTTAATATAAAGAAAATTCAACTTGAAAAAATGTCTGTCTTTGAAACTATGATATTCTTTATGCAGCACTCTCTTTAATGACTAGCATGTACAAAAACATAGTTTTCAAGAAGCAGCTATATAAAAGAATCCTTCCCATCAGATGTCATAATGCATTATAAGCTTTGGAAAAATACTAGCTATAAAGTACAACTGATCAAATAAACTTGCAGATTCACAGATTTTGTAGATTTGATTGAAGTCTCTGCAGGTAATCCAAATTCTCCTGGGGGGTTTGCAGACATTATATTTAACAAACTGCATAATACCCTAGTCTATTAAGTTTTGCCTGTTCTGTGTGCTTCCTTTGATGTTCAGCAAAACATCTAAAAATTTTTTGCCTCTTTGATAAGTCTTTACAGTTGTCAATACTTTGCAAATACTGAGACACATGTGTGTCTCACTTATGCTCTACCTGCGGGTAATATTCTAGGATTGTTTGAGGTTTTATTCAGCAAATATGTGCCTGAACTTGTTACTTTGCCAGAAGAGAGAACAAAACTGTAGTATATGTCTGGTGGAAAACCAAAGAGTTTCTAGTTTTGCTTGAAACTACTCTCCAAACATTTCAGTACACTTCTCAGTGTAAGGTGGTGGATACCATGTGCCTATGATCACTAATGAGGAACCTTTCTTTTAGCTCACAGTCCTTTAGCTCTATATGTTAAAGGGTCAGCTTAAAGTAAAGTGTTTAATTTGAAATATTCAAGGGCTTGTATTATTTTTGAATGTATAGAGTAATTCTGGAGATCAAGTAACAGTCTATTTGCTTAGTTTTAATTATTTCTGCAGCATGAAAATAGGAAGCACAGTTGGGCGATCACAGAGATTTGGAAAACAACTTCATGACTATCAAAGTAGCTAAAATGTTATTAACCTAGAAATAATTCCATGTGACTTTGAAATAAATGTACAAAGACAGCCCCATGAGATATGTTTTAAATTCAGCTACAAATATTTTCCAGAATATTTAGAAATGTAATAAGTTTAATACCAGAAATAAAGCTATTCTGTACATTACCTCAGA
>NW_008693073.1:33790-130616 GCF_000695815.1 Acanthisitta chloris | reverse complement strand
ACTTACGGGGAAATTCTCCTGTCTTAGGTCAATTCAAGAAGCAATCTTAACAAGTACCAGGTAGATCAGAGAAAAGGCATCCCCTAAAATCTTGTGAAGGAATATAATGCTGCTTATATGAGCTTTTCTACTGGCCACTATATAAGCAGAGCTCAGGGAGTATATGTAAACTTCTGTGCTCAGAGCAAGCTGTTTGTTGCACTGTTTGTTGAAAGAGACTTTGTTCTTTACCAATCCATTTCCTTTGGTACTGATGTTAAAATTGTGGTGACTGAGAAATCATTCCACACAGCTGGCTTCTAACATGCTCTGGAAACAGCTGCCTTTTGACCATGGATTTTTCTGAACTCCTAATTTACACTTCTTCAGCTTCTGAGCTTTTTGAGAGCTGCTTGATTTTATAGAGATCCAAATAGTTTAACTGTGTGCTCTGTGAAGCACAACAGCTTTCCTAATAATTACGAAGTTAATTTTAGCTGCTATTGCACTTTAAGCTGATTTGTTTCCTTCTTTTTGTTTTAAAGAATTATCTATTGTAGTTCCAAATTTTATCTTCTTTTAATTGGAGTAGGCTCCTTACTATATACAGGTGTTGGGATTATTTTTTTTTTGTTGTTGCTTGTATCACTTTTATCTTAAATTTCACTTGCCAATTTATAATCCAATAAATTTCATAAAGTCTTTTGCAGCTCTTTGCTGTTGTCCTTCAGTTCTCCTATTTTGAACAAAGTATCTTCATCAGCAATCTTTGCCACTTCATTCTGCTTTTTTTTCTTTTTCTGAGTTGTTTATGCATTTGTAGAGTTGATTAACACATAACCCAACCCAGTCTTCTTCACAGCATTTCTCTGCTAGGAAAATTCACCTTACTAAATTTTCAACAAAACGTACAGGACCTTCCTTTTGTCCCGTGGCTACTTAGCTTCTTTAAGAGGCTTTGGCAAGTAATCTTCTTAACAGCCTTGTAGGTGACAGCATCTGTCAGATCTCACTTATCTGTTGAACCTGTTAAATATTTTAAATGCTAGTTCCCAAATTGTTAAGATTCGCTTAATGAGAGGTGCCTCTGCCCAAATTAAGGTGCAAATAAGACCATATGGCAATGTCAATAATATGCGAATAATAACAATATAATAATATAGGGTTTGCTTAGTTGACAGCCTTGTAGGTGACAGCATCTGTCAGATCTCACTTATCTGTTGAACCTGTTAAATATTTTAAATGCTAGTTCCCAAATTGTTAAGATTCGCTTAATGAGAGGTGCCTCTGCCCAAATTAAGGTGCAAATAAGACCATATGGCAATGTCAATAATATGCGAATAATAACAATATAATAATATAGGGTTTGCTTAGTTGTAATTATAAATGTGAAGTAGAGAGATAGAAAGAAATAGAAGAGAGCAGGGGGAAAGTGGAGAAAGGTGACTTATCTGTTGAACCTGTTAAATATTTTAAATGCTAGTTCCCAAATTGTTAAGATTCGCTTAATGAGAGGTGCCTCTGCCCAAATTAAGGTGCAAATAAGACCATATGGCAATGTCAATAATATGCGAATAATAACAATATAATAATATAGGGTTTGCTTAGTTGTAATTATAAATGTGAAGTAGAGAGATAGAAAGAAATAGAAGAGAGCAGGGGGAAAGTGAGTGAGAGAAAGGTGCGGGGAGAGAGAGGGGGAGAGAGAGAGGGAGGGATAGACACCACCCTTGTATCCAGCAGCATCCTCTTGGTCCTTCTTCACCCTGGGCTTCTTGATGGTGGAGAACTTGAGTCATGCTTCTGGTGGTGGCGGTCCTGAATCATCCTGTTGGTGGTGGGGGCCCCAGTTGCTCATCTGGGGGTACCACCTTTTTACAGTCCAAATTCCAGGTGTCCATGAAGGTGTATTCCATGTGAAGCAAGGATGGCTGTGCCTTCATTTGCATGATTCCTCGAGGTGGGGCTTCGGTGGTCTCAGATTCTGCCTGTCCCATAACTCATGGTGATCTATGTTTGACCGGTGATATTGGTATGCAGTGTGTCACAGTGGGAATTTTTGTTTAGATACGTTAATCAGGATGTGCTAAGCAGATCTCGCCTTCACCAGGCCTCGAATTAACACAAAGCCATCTCTTTTGTGCTTCTCTCAAGTTGCCACTGTGGTGTTTAGTGTGTCTTAGGGCAGATCCATTTTGTGACCTTAACAGTGTTTGAGAAAGACAAGGTGTTCTTTAATTCCTTACACAAGTCTTATGGTACTCTTTCACTTCTAAAAAGTCATTCTGACTCTATCTGATATCATACTTAGCAATGTTTCTTTTGCTGTATTTTGGGATTGCTGTTTTGTTTGGGATTTTTTCCTCCTCTTCTGTTAGTTTTTTGCTGTTTTTCCCAGTGCAGATGGCAAGCTTACAGGAATTTGTTTTCCAAATTAATGTCACTTTTTTCCAGAGAATGAGTACAATTAAAACTTATCTGTATGTACACTGGTTACTTGCATACTGTCAAATAATACTGTTTTGGCAGCATGTAGCTCAGCAAATTGAGCAACAGTAGTACTGGGATAAGTGCTGACATAGTTACACTGTTACATTAATCATGTTTGTGCTTTTGAAATTGCCTTATATATGCAGATGAATGAGATGTAGTTACAGCTTGACTCCATAGTGGAAAAATACCTGGGAGCTTTCCCAAAGCTATTTGAACCTCACCTTCAACTCTGTAGAGAACTATGCCACCTATTGAGGGAGCCAGACCTCAGTAGAAACAAAAGCAACAAAAGAGTTGCTCTTTCAATATTAGGCACAAGTTAAAAATGTTGGTTTTGATGATTTGTTTGTTTACATAGAACACTTTGTGCGCTAAGATCTTAGATGTCTTTACAAGGGGTAATATGTTTTTTACCTTTGAATAGTATTATGAAAATACACTTAAAATCCAAACTACCGATATAAAGGAAGTTACATAGATGCCAAGGAAGGATTATTCAGATATTTGTTTCGAGGATGGCCAATATTTCATCAAAGTGAAGAATATATGCATAGATATCTACACTAGACTTTTTTCTCCTGTTTGGTGGTTATAGATTGTCGGTCAATAACCTCAATGGCAATTTTCTGTGCTGTGGGTCTTCCTTTGGATGACAAAATAGAGAGCTAGAGCAGCTGAGGAGACTGGCTTGTCTGACACTTCACACCCAGAGAAGGTCCACAAAGCTGTTAAAGGGGCTGGAGCACAAGTCTTGTGAGAAATGGCTGAGGGAGCTGGGGTGGTTTAGCTGTCAGAAGAGGAGGCTCAGGGGGACCTCATGACACTGCAACTACCTAAAAGTAAGTTGTAGCAAGGTGGGGGGGTCAGTCTCTTCCCCCAGGTAACAAGTGATAAGATAAGAAGAAATGGCCTCAAATTGTACCAGGGGAGGTTGAGATTTCGGAAAATATTCTTGACTGAAAAAGTGGTCAGGCATTGGAACAGGCTGCCAGGTAAAGTAGTGGAATCACCATCCCTAGAAGTGTTAAAAAAAATGTGTGTGACATCTGGGGACATGATTTAGTGATGAATATGGAGATGCTCAGTTAATAGCTGGCCTCAACAATCTTAGAGGTCTTTTCCAACCTTAACCATTCTATGGAGTAGCAGTGAACAAAGTATCTTTATGTGAAATGTCCCACATACTTTATTTGAATGGCAGTGTGGAAGAAATTGACCTTTGCATTTCATTCATGAGACACAATGCCCATAGCAAATCCGGGGAAATATTTGGATTTCCTTCCAGATGAAACAAAAAGGTTGGTGAAGATGCTAAACAGAGAGTCATAATTTTGTATAAAGTGCACCTTTTCACTTCTCTTTTCATGTGCTAGTCTTGATGAGAGATAATGTAATCATGTCATCTTAGGCTAGTGAAAATTAGAATTTTATGGACTCTTATGATCCAAAGGATTGAAAACAGCTATCAAAAAATAAAGGTATAACAGCTTCCATGATCACTATGAAAAGTTTTAAGTCATGAAATAAGTGAATGCTTAAAAATTGACTTTGTGCTTATGGCACAGACCAAAGATCTTTTTAACGTGTGATGCAAGTTATGTTGGGGATTTAATTCATCAAGGCTTCTGGGATTGCAAATCCAAACATGGTTTTTCTTTAGGACAAAGTTGCAATGCTTTGGCTAAAATTGTAGAATCTGTTTTCATCTTTTTAATACTTTTAAATAGTAGTTAGTGAAGTTCAAGTTTCAGTAGGAAACTTCCTGCTGTTTAATGCTCACATGGTATGTGCTTATTTGACCTACTAGGATGTAGTGTCATGCTCTCTCTTATTCTTCACTTATGACATGTGAAATGAAAACATTACAATAAGAAGAATTATTTGAACAGGTTGAATGTTTTCAAGTAGAGAAGAAAAATGAAGCAGCATCTTGGCTTTCACTATCATTCTGTTCATTAGCTGAAAGGCTGGGATTGATTCTTTATTTCCTGGGAGCTTTTTTGAAAAGAAAACTTTTGAAAGAAAAGATTTATACATTAAAATCCATAAGAGGATTCAGGGATGTGAATCCCCATTTAGGAGCAACATTTCTCTACAACCTACATTAAGAACCCTAGGCAGTAGGGCAAAATGGAATTTAAGACTCTCCTTTCCTGAAAAGCTGTTTCAAGCTTTTCAATAGTGCAAGCCATATCTGAAATTCACTGGCCTAAGGATAAAGAGAAATAACTTAGTTATTTCAGGAACCTTGAGGGAGAACAATTTCTACCCCACAGCAACAGAAGTGTTTTTGAGGTTGCTAATATCATTTGGTGACTGATACAAGTCAGAGGAGGTTGGAAAGAGGCTGTAAAATGAGGAGACTTGGAAAGCTTTAATGCTCTGTTGAGGCTATTAGATCCCTCTCCCTTTCACCACCTCTCCAACCCTTCCAAATTCTCAACTCACTCCTCTGCTGTTCCTCTCCCACAAACGTACCTAGTTCATGCCTCTATAAGAAGATGTTCTGCCACAGAAATGGGGAAAGTGTTTTGGGAGGAGACTGTGTTTCTTTTTCTGTTGCATCAAGGACTGAGTTAATAATGTCACTTATGGCTGGCAGAGCCACAAAGGAAACTTAATCCTGAACCACAAATAAATGTTAAGCATGGTACTACCAAATGGTTCCCTGTACATTTCCTGGAGAAACTGGTAAATAAATATAAAATAAACCCCAGACTTCTCTTTTTTTTGGCTTCTGCCATGGGAAACTGAAATACCTACACTTATCAGTGCTCTGCATTCTATAATTGGGTGTTTGTTTTGGGATTTTTGTGGTGTTTTGTTTTTTTTTATCAGAAAGAAGATCTAGATTTCATTTTATGCTGAGAGCCAATATACAAAGTGTTCAGCTGGTGATGACTTGTAAAACAGTTAGAAGGCATCAGAAATCACTATCTAGAACTAATAGGGTAACCTTCCTTAAAATCACATCCCTGTCTGGTTGGAGTTATAAGTGGTGTGACAGTCCTTGAGAACTGTTGAGGAAAATTCAAAACAAATATGTGTTCTGAACAAGTCTGTGCTGCCTTTGATTTATCAGCTCCATGTGATAGAACTTGTCTGCTCTGAATAAGCACGACCTGAGGTGATGCCCAAGTAGATTAACTAATGAGGTTAAGGCAGGCCGTAATGAAAACATAACTTTAGAAATGAGGCAACAAAGAAAACAATGCAAGAACATTCTCAGCAGCATATCAATCAGTTTAGGTCCATTGGTTAAAATATTTATGTGACTGCATAGTCACTAGAGCTAAAGAACTTTTAAACTTCTTGAAAATCATCTCTGATCCCACACCCAATGATATAAAGGGTGAAATACTAATCTCTGTAGTTCCTGCATTGGTTAAAACTAAAACATGAAGTGAAGACACAGGTATCTTGATTTGGGTGAAGATAACTAGCTTAAAAAACGATAAATATGTATTAGCTGTTGTGTTACAGAAATAGTAGAGAAATAAAGAATGTTTCATGCTGAGAGCTTATTCACTTAAAATAAAGTTATGAAAGTGCATAGAGGTGGAAAAAACATCAAAGATCATAGAAGAACAAGACTTCACAAACCAGCTTCCCTTTTTTCATTCAAATGCAAGTATTTAAGAAGAGAAGGTGTTATGAAGAGATACAGTGGAGTTCTGTACTTAGAGGAGGTCACTATTTTCACTGGGAAGAAAAATGCAGTTTTAACATGGTAGAGTCGAAGTCCTGGGCTGGAGATTTTAATATTAACAATATGGCTGGATGTTTATGAACCTTTTTTGGCTCAATTTCAAAGTTTATAAAATTGTATTTCCTTTTACCACTTTCTGCAGGTCCACTATTCCACCTTTCTTTGTCAATGACTTTCAGTGATTTTCAACTTCTAATATGTTTTCTTTATATCTTGTTATTTACTCTACTACCTTTTGATATTAGGCAACTCTTCGAGTCTAGCAGCAAATGCCAAAGATAAACTAAAAGGAAATTTGGGAGTCAGATTTGATTTATGCAATAATTCAGCCTTAGTGAAGCACAGTTATTTGTTCTATTTCTATATAATTTTCACAGGGTAAAAATGTGATCACTATCATACATCTTGTGAGAGTATACTGGTAGGATTGAAGCAACTTGAGGAAAAACATAGAGGTATAGATTGCAACTTGAAGAATATGCTTTCTGTGGAGAGCCTTGAAAAACTTTGTGCAAATACTTATGTTTTAGAGGAATGAGATATAAATGGAATGGAGTTTTTATTGCCAACAATATTGTTCCTAGTCCTAGGAGAGAATCCTCTGTTAGAATATAAGTTTTGTTGGGCAAAGTGCCATTAGTGAGCCATATATAGCTTTCTGCCTCTTTCCAGAAGTAATGCACTTGTGGTTGGAGTGGGCTATGTTTGGGGAAACCACTCAAGGTTTTTCTTCACATTGGCATTAGTTGGAAGGAAAAAAGGCGGTTTAGGTATTCTTTGACAACTTTAAACAAAACATTAACTTGATGGTGTCTGCAAACCAGTTGTTTGAAATTCAACATTTTTGTACTATTTTTCTTTGAGAAATTCTATCAGTTTTAACCTTAGCTAGTTCAAGTACGATACTACTAGTTGTCTGTAACTTATAGACGTATTTGACCCCTTGCTGATCTTGTAGACAGACCTCATACAGTCCCTTTTGAACATATAGTCATCCTGTATGTTGGCCATGTGGGTCTTAATTTCCCTGGAAGCTGATTTAATTTTGTTGCATTTCTATATGCAGTTGCAGTTCTAGATCAGACTATGAGGGTTTTGCCTATTTGTTTGTTTGGGTTTTTTTTAAACTCTGGCTACAGACAGTCATATTCACATGCTGACTAATCTGCATAACGCAGTGAAGGTTTGTGTCCACATGAAATAGGACTTCAAATGCCTTTTTTTGGATCATTAACTGCAGTTCCCTACTGACACAAAACATAAACTCTCTTATTTATCTCTAAATTATTATTCTGCCCTCTGTGAGGTCAGGAGGTTTCTCTTACATGTAGTGATAGACAACAGTCTGGACCGCTATCATCTTTTGGCATTTCACAGTGATTTCCATTTTCTGAAGAGAGTATTTGTGAACTGTTCTAGGCGATCATGCTGAGAGATTCATGGTAAAAGCATGGATTCAGCAATGCTGTTTTGTTCATCCTATGCTGCAAACACTGTGCTATTAAGGATAAGATATCTCCAAAGTGTTTTATCGCTCAAACCTTGAAGTGTGCTTGGCAGATAAAAACACGTTATACACTTTTCAATTAAACAGTCCTGCTTAAATTATGTGATAAGTAGCATGTGCATACTACTCTTGAGTATTTCTGCTCAATGATGCTTTGAACACCGCCTGGGTTTACTCCCATTGTTACATGTTATCATCTCGCATTTACCACCTGGGGAAATTCAAGACCAAAACTAGAAGTTTAATAGGATTTTGGTTTTGGTATTGCACTTAATTAAAATACTCAGATGATGCCCAAGAGTTGTTCTATATGAAGGCATTTCCATGCTTCAGTGGAATAAATCTTCCTTAGAAACACATGTTCTGTGCTGTAGCTATTTATGTGCTCTGGCAAATTTTCTATTTCTATTCTGCAAAGCGCTTGGAGGTCAAAGAAAATGCCTATTTTGTAGTAGCTGCAGGTGATGCTAAAGACATCTTGCTTGAAAAGGTACCTTGCATCCAAAGGACTTCTGCTACAAAAATTACAGGAGCAGTTATATGCAAATATTAGTGAGGAAATTTGGGGAGGAGGGAAACCTTTACCATTTTTTCTATAGTAATTTGGAAAGCACTTTGTTAACAGAGAACAAAGGCTGAAGAAATTAGAGAGATGTAACTGAACTGATTAAAACACAATTGTGTACTTTGCTTGCTGCAAAACTGCTGAAGTATTGAATTCAAGTATGATAACTTCAATAAGACTGTCCTTCAATGTCTTAATTTTCTTACCTGATGAATTCAGACAATAAAGCCTCTTTGAATTTTCAATCATACTACATTTTAGTGCTGGAAAGCACTTGTATTGCTAATAAATAGAAGTAGCAGGAAAAAAAAGTTAATTATGAAAGAACATAAAGCCAAGAAGTGATATTATGTGTTCCAACACACATTTAAAAATAGTTTTTAAAAATTGTATCTCAAAAAAAAATTCAGACTAAGGTGAATTAAGTTAGTCCCTCCTTTTTTTGTTTTTACACTTTTGATACATTTCTTCTGATTAATTATAGCTTGCTATCATATAATTTTTTTGTTATTTATTAAGCAACTAGACTGAGTTTTATATATCCACTTGGATATCTACTTGTGTAGTTGGTCTTTTTTCCCCTCTCTCAGACTGACTAATTGAAACTCCTCTTGGTTTTGTTTTTTGGTTTGGTTTGGGATTTTTGTGTGTGTGTGTGTGTCTTTTTTTGGTTTGTTTGTTCTAATCTGAAGGTTTTAAGTAATGTGTGGTCATTATGCAGTTTACTAAACTGCACACTTTGTTGACCACAAATTATATACATAGCAGGTTTTTCTTTTCCATGCATTGTATTTGTATGGTGTGTACATGAACTACTACTTCTCCTTTTAGTTTGTACTTCTTTTCATTATAAGATTTCACTGGAAATTAACTGTTTTTTATTTTCAGCATAAAACATGAAATATAATCCATGAAGACATAGTTTAATTTAAATTTCTGAGGTTGCACAAGTTCACTCACTACATATATACATACTGATTTCTCCCTACAGTATCATCAGAATATATCCTGAAATTTTATCTGGAAAAAAGTATTTTACTTAGCTTCTCTCCATTAAATATACTATCAATAAAATGGACTTGTGTGTAAGGAGAGTATACAATATGCTGGCATGGAAAAACATCTTGAGGACTATAGGCAAATTGACAGGGCAAATTAGATGAGCAAGCAAAGTTAGAATTTAAAGAAATTGAGAAAAATCACATTAGATAGACAAATCTGTCAGACAGTGCCCAAGCAGTTTAGAAACACAGGATTATATTATAGCTGTCAGTCTTCTTTTTTTCCTATTTCAACTCTTGCCTCAGTTGCCTCAAAATTTAGGCTAGTTAAAAAGATACTTAGGTCCTCTGTCAGGCTTTAACTTGACGGAAGACTTTGCGTTAAGTGTGTTACTCTATTTAATTTTAAAAGTGGTGTGTTTGAAAAGAAAAGAAATTCACTGTGAAAAAAGTGTTTTCATGGGAAAAATAAATAAGTAATTTATTACTAATACTATACTAATGACAAGAGCAAGATGTAGTCATTTTGTTTAAGAACAGGAACTGTCTCTAGCATACAGAAATAATTTCCGTATGTGATGAGTTATTTGTTATTATTTCTTTCAAAAGTAATTTAAATTTCTAGAAGATAACCATAATAGCATACAGACATATAAAAGACCAGCAATATGAAAAAATACAGTAGCATTGTAAGTTTTTACTCCAGTATCCTCAACTATTCAGAGCAGCCCATCTTCATGTTGCAGATTAGTTGTTTGTTATGTAGCATTCCCTTCACTGCTGTGAACACAGGTGTTTTATTCATGAGTATGGATCATGTTGGTCAGACACACCACATGCAGTTACTGCTCCAAAGAGATTACCATTGACATATAAAATAAGAAATAGTTGTATGCAACCAATCCACAGGGAAATGATGACCTACATTATTCAATATCATAGTTAGTGCTCTATGTGTGCCAACAATGCACTGTGTACATTTAGGCAAATGAATTATTCAATAAAAAAGAGGTCTTAAAATTCTTCTTTAACTCCCCCATGCTGTATAAGGCAAGTCAATCCCTATAACCTCTTTCAGAACCAAACAGACCTGTTAGAATTATCTAGGTGTAATTCTTATCCTTCTCTAGTAAGATTTAGAAACAGAAATGATCATGCTTTGCCTAACTTGCTGAAAAAAAGCACTGGTAAAAAAGAGTGAAGTTAGAATTGTGTGGTTTTTACTCTTCAAACCAGGAAGTGTTACTTGGCAATAATTATACTGTTTGGCACTGGCACATTCTTTACTGAAGTTCTTTTGTGTGGGCACAAAGCCCCTTCTGTAGTTGCCAAGATGTTACTCTCATGGGTCCATAGAAAAATACAAGTATATAACTTGCTATGCTCAAAAAGCATTGATTCTGAAATATCTACTAATGTTAAATAGGTGTGGGTTGGTAGGGTGTTTTTTTTTTAAAGCTAGAGAAGGGAAATGGCATTCTGCCACAAACACTGATATTAGCATTATATTGCATATAGTTCTGAATTCAGTGAGAATACATTCCTAAAGGAAGTAAATCTTCAATGCTCCTTAAAAGAGGAGCAGACTGTTGTGATATCTTTCAGAGAGAAAATATATGCTGAAATAAACTCTTCCTACATCTTTAGTGAGAAATGGAGAGATGCACTTAAGCAGTGTTCCTGTAACATGTGTCAGCTATGGAAAGAAGACTTACAACTCCTCTCTGGAAACTTCAACAAGATATCACTACTATTAAATAACAAATAGAAAAATATGGACTCATATCTACTTGATTCTGTTGCAGTACAGCAGATTTAAAGGAAGAAATACAGGATAGTAGAAGTCCTCTGTGCAGCTGGGTGTTCACACTCAAATACCATGAAATTGCAAGCACTGTGGAAATGAAAAGTTTCTAAAAATTGACCCCATAAAATATACAATACTCCAGAAAATCGATGATGAACAGCAACTTTTATTGCCTCCATATATTACTGTTGGTAATGCAGGGATATTCCACAGATGACACGAAAGAGTACTTTCACAACATAAAACTGAGACAATGCTTAATAATCAAATCTTAGTAGGCTTTAGTATTTCTTTGTTTCTACATTGTTTTCTAAAATTTTACACCCACAGTTTAGCTGTTGTAGCCAGACCCACATAAAGACACACACACCAACATATATAGAGAGTCCTTATTTTGTCCAGCTAAAGGAATTACTACTTCTATTCAGTAGCAATAAAGATATCCAATTTGAACTGCAAGAGTAAATGATAACTAACTTAATGGTCAGTAAACCCCCTCCATGTTATAAGGGAAGTTGGGAATTGATTACTGTTTCTATGTACATCTTATAGTCCCTTTGAACTTCCAAGGTGGTGTGACAAAGTGATGCTGCAATTGAGTAAAGGCATATATTTTGCAGCATGTTCTGATTAACATTTTTAGGTTACTATTTGAATTTAAATCAATCATCTCACCCCTATATAAATACATTGATCTTTTGGGCTATATTATATTATCGGAATCTTGCAAATTCAAGTAAAATATTATTTCCTTCATTCCTGCATATTTAATGGTCAAAGTCAGCTTATGTGCTCTATGCATGAAGAATTTATCTTGTGCAAGCTGATATAAAAAGTTATGACTAAAACTGATTTCATGGACATTAAAGTAGATAGAGGAACCATTTAATATTCTCTTTAAGATTGCTTTTGTGGGGTTTGGTGGTGTTTTTTTAATATGATAAATTTAGCGATGTAAAATTAACCAAATCCCTTCAAAGGATCTTCATAGTTCATTCACAATAAAATACACGGTAGTTGTAAACAAGAAAAATTATGTTGTTTCACTTCTATGAGGAGTTTCATCAAAGGATAATGGAAGAGTTGAATGTGAAACTTTAAATAAGAAGGAGTTTTGTTTTGTTAAGACAAAAACATCCATAGACACCCTTTTGTCCTACACTTAGAATCTTGAATGGTGGAAATTATTTAGGACTAACATAATAGAACCACAATACAATGTGCTAATAGAATGGATTTGACTGCAAAGTTTTAAAAAAGATTGAAGATTGAAGAAAAGAAGAAGAAAGCGGTATCTGTCGCTAATCTTGTTATTAAGAACTTTTGGGTTTTATGCTAATTCCATTATCTCCTGTTGCATCAAAATCTTTTATCAAAATCATTAAAAATGCATAGTAGATGTTTTCCTTATGCCCTCCCATATCAAATAACTAATTTTCTATATTTTATTTGTGCACTTCAGTATTTCTGGTAGAAAGAGAAAAAACCCTGCAATTGACAATGGATATAGAACTGGCTGATGGTCGTACACAGAGAGTTATGCTCAGCAGCTCATTGTCCACATGGAAGCCAGTGATGAGTGGTGTCCCTCAGGGGTCGGTGCTGAGGCCAATACTGTTCAACATCTTTGTCGATGACATGGACAGTGGGATTGAGTGCACCCTCAGCAAGTTCACTGATGACACCAAGCTGTGTGGGGCAGTCAACATGCTGGAGGGAAGTGATGCCATCCAGAGGGACCTTGACAGGCTTGAGAGATGGGCCAGTGCAAACCTCATGAAGTTTAACAAACTGAAGTGCAACGTCCTACATCTGGGCCATGGCAATCCCAGGCACACTGACAGGTTGGATGGGGAAGTAATTGAAACCAGCAGTGAGGAGAAGGACTTGGGAGTGACAGTAGATGAGAAACAGTGGCTGAGATTTCACTGCTCAGATTTGCAGTGGAGTTACTGGAACAACCTCCTTGACTTTCATTTTGCAGCCGAAATATATTTTTACCCTTTCACAGAATGGCTTCAATATCATGGTATTGTCTTCCCTAGACAACCTTGTATAAGATCCTTAACCTCCAGTCTTGGTTCAGGAAAAAGAAGTGGATAGCTGGTGCTCCAATAGGAGCAAGTTAGTTATGTTCTTTTCCTGTAAGTTTTATCTGTGCTATGCCTGGTGCACCTCCATCCCATTTGTGCTGTGATAGCCATTGCAGCACAGGATTCAGCTTATGAAGTACAGTAATCTTGAACAAGGAGATAACCAGAAATCTAATCATGGAAATATTTGTAAGTACTTAATGATACCAGAAAAAAATAGAGGGGGCAGGTAAGGTACAGGTCCCCTTACCAAGTCTGTCCAGGCTGTTCCAGGAGCCACTACCCAAACAATGCATAAATTAATCCTCAGTCTATTGTATAATTACAACTACAAAAATAATCTGGTAAAACTTTAAATTTAATCTTCAACTCAAGGTTTTGTGAAGACCATTGAGAGAGGGGTAGAAGAGAGTTTTGTTGTTTATTTCCTGTGGCATGAAAATCCCCAAAATGCATTGATAACACACAGAAATGCTTTAGTTATGAGCCATTTCCTTTAAATTTTATAAATCAGTGTTGTTAATGTTTTTCTGGTTTTTGTTTGGTTCGGGTTTTTTTAAATAAATATCTGAGCAATATCCTTATACTTCTTTAAGTTGATCTTTGGAATGTCAAAATTGCTTTTGATTTTTTTAATGAAATGAATAATTAAGTTTGATTGGATTTCACTTTTAACTATTTTTAGTAATGGCTTTTTAATTTATTTTCTAAAATCATCTTTATATTTAGAGGCTTTTTTATGATTATGAAATTAGTTAGCTTTTTCTCTGAAATTGGCCTTTTAGTTTTTACTGTTACATGAATATGCATGTCTTGTGTTAAGAAAAAGTGAATTTTTTAAGGAAAAGCAGCAAATTATTTTTATGCTCTTTGCTAGAGTCAGTGATTAGATCTCTTTGCTCTTGTGAAGAAGAAAACTATCTCAGATTGCACAGAATGCTCAAGAAGAGCAGACCCCAGTGTGATGCAAATTGATCAAACAGCTGCTGAGTGTTGAATTCTAACAATACTTTAAACAGCTTCTTTCTTCTGGGAGATTAATATTAAAACCTGCAAGTAGAATAAGTCTTGACAAAACTTGGCTGCTGAAAAGTTTTAGGCAATTTGGGATTACTTAGAACTACTGAATAACTAGCTACACTTTAAAGGCATATACTGAAAACTCGCAACAGTTTTCAGAATAATGCAAGATTATTGTCAAGTTTGTCACTAGGGGATATGTAAAGATGAACTAAAATTCCTAATTTATATGATTTTTTTCCTCATAATTTGTCAGGAATGTTAAAAGTTGATAATTTTATTATTTAAATTGATTTATTAACTTATTAATTTGTTTAGATTATTGGGATTATCTGGATGTAAACTAATACTTAATGCTTAAGAATACTTAGGGTTTCAAACTTGAGTGATGCAGCACGTAGTTCCCAATAACTGGTTACTGAAAGGTCTCCCCTGCCTTATTCAGGCATTCAGAGTGGCAGCAAGGGGAAGGGTTCTGTAAAGGTATTTTATTCATAGAGTATTACAGAGAGCTTTGAAGATTGATTATGAATAGAAATGACCTGTCTGTTGCCTTGATAGTTAATATGCTGTCCTTGTAATAAAATACATGTGAAAGGAGTACAGGTGGTTCACAAATCCAAGTGCTAACTTTGAGATATTATAAATTATTGGTTTACCCTAGCATTAAGCTTATGGCAAACTGAAAGGCCACATTATATTTAAATTAAAGGGAAATTTTTCAACTGAAAATTTTCTCAGGATTGAAAGCTGTGTAATAACTCAAAAAGACTCAGGAGTGCTATGAGTCGTTTTCAGAGATGTTGACTTTGGAAGTTTCTACAAATGTTTTTTTTTTTTTACTATTTAAAACCTAGCAGTTCCATTTGAAATATCCTATATTACAAGAAGAATCTGAAACATTTTCCTTAAAAAATTTACTTTTTCTTAACACTAGACATGCATATTCATGTAACAGGAAAAACTAAAATAATAAATTTAGAAAAAAAATCAAAGCTTTTTATTATAGGGAGAAATCTGATTTTCAAGCGGTTCTGGTTGACACAGAGCTTATAATTCAATGTATGCATTGATTGAGCTAAAAAACATTTGTAAAATGCTAAATGTCATTACGAATTGAATGAAGTATACTCTGAAGTGATCATAAACCTGCTTCTTTCAATAAACTCGCTAAAGAGTAATGAATGGGGAGTTAATCAAAGGGGCTGCTAGCTGTTGATGTAATTTCATTGTGAATTGATTTTTTTTATAAAAGATCATGAAGTTGGGAGGAAAGCAAAAGTATTTAGAAGGATCTTTTCTTGAGTTAAACAACAAATCATCAGTGTATTCGACATAGTACTCAGTGACAGGATAAATGTTGCTTATCTAGTGAAAAAATAACGATACAGAAATTTATGAAATACAGTACTTGGACATCTAAAGGTGTTTTATAAAACCATATCTAATCAAATCTTCGATGTTTGCACAGGCCCTCTAGCTATTCATGTTCATAGTTTCTTGAAATTAAATATAGATGTGTTTAGTTGATATTTTCTCTGTAAGGAAGCATAAAATTATGCCTTGCTGTTAAGGCAAATCTCTGGTCCTCTATTGGGTTTGCACATCCAAGTTTGGTAGCAGAGGGATACAGGGCTGGATTCTGTGAGAAGCTGCCAGAACAGAGACAATGCCAGCCAGCTCCAACATGAACCTGCCACTAGTCAAGGCCAGGCCAGATGGTGATAGTGGTGGTGGGGGAAAAACTGGTGCACAACAGCAGCTGGAAAAAGTAGTGAGAATGTGAGAAAAACAACTCTGCAGACACCAAGGTCAGCGAAGAAAGAGAGGGCAGAGGAGCTCCAGACACTGGAGCAAGGATTCCTCTGCAGCCTGTGGTGAAGACCATGGTGAGACAGGCTGTCCCCTCTGCAGCCCATGGAGGTTCACAGGGGAGAAATTATCCACCTGCAGCCCATGGAGGACCCCCTGCCAGAGCAGGTCAATGTCTGAAGGAGTCTGGAACCCATGGAAAGTTCATGCTGGAGCAGGCAGCTGGCAAGACCTGTGGCCCTGTGAAAAGAGGGGCTCACCCTGGAGCAGGTTTGGTGGCAGGACTTGCGACCCTGTGAGGGGACCCACATTGGAGCAGTCTGTTCCTGAAGGACTGCACCCCATGAGAGTGACCCATGCTGGAGCAAATCATAAAGAACTGCAGCCCATGGGAAGGACTCATGTTGGAGAAGTTTGTGGAGAGGTGTGTCCCATGGCAGGGACCCCACACTGGACCAGAGGAAGAGTGAGGAGTCCTCCCCCTGAGGGGGAAGGAGTGGCAGAGACAATGTATGATGAACTCAACATAACACACATTCCCCATTCCCCTGAGCTGCTAGTGAGTGAAGACAGAGAAAATTGGCAGTGAAGTTAAGCCCGGGAGGAAGGGAGGGCTGGGGGGAAGGTGATCTAAGATTTTGCTTTATTTATTATTGTACTGTGATTAAACTAATTTCCCGTAAGTTGAGTCTGTTTTGCCTGTGATAGTAATAGTTGAGTGACTTCTCCCTGTCCTTATCCCACCTTTGGCCCTGTGAAAAGAGGGGCTCACCCTGGAGCAGGTTTGGTGGCAGGACTTGCGACCCTGTGAGGGGACCCACATTGGAGCAGTCTGTTCCTGAAGGACTGCACCCGAGTGAAGTGACCCATGCTGGAGCAAATCATAAAGAACTGCAGCCCATGGGAAGGACTCATGTTGGAGAAGTTTGTGGAGAGGTGTGTCCCATGGCAGGGACCCCACACTGGACCAGAGGAAGAGTGAGGAGTCCTCCCCCTGAGGGGGAAGGAGTGGCAGAGACAATGTATGATGAACTCAACATAACACACATTCCCCATTCCCCTGAGCTGCTAGTGAGTGAAGACAGAGAAAATTGGCAGTGAAGTTAAGCCCGGGAGGAAGGGAGGGCTGGGGGGAAGGTGATCTAAGATTTTGCTTTATTTATTATTGTACTGTGATTAAACTAATTTCCCGTAAGTTGAGTCTGTTTTGCCTGTGATAGTAATAGTTGAGTGACTTCTCCCTGTCCTTATCCCACCCCACAAGCCTTTCATTATATTTTCTCTCTCCTGTCCAGCTGAAGAGGGGAGTGACAGAGGTGCTTTGATGGGCACTTGGTGTTCAGCCAAGGTCAACCCTCTATGGTTTCCAAGGGTAGTGTGGACATATTAAATGTTTTCATTAGAAGAAGAAATTTGTAGTTAAATTGCTTGAAATTCGTATGGAGATAAAACTTTAAAAGTAAATGCTGTTTGATACAGATAATCTAGTTACACTAGTAATTGAAAGCTTCTATGAAAATCAAATATTTACTCTTTCTTTCTACCTATGTACAAATAAGTTGGTTTAATTATCTGGAAAGAATATAAGGAACCATATAGATGCTGGAAAATCTGAGATATTTTTTCAGTAATGCGAGTGACTCGAGTAGCACTTCAGAGGGTTTTTCAGTGCTTCCATATGGGATCTTGTAGTTAGACCATATCTAATGTGATTTTTACAGTCTCCTGAACATAACTCCTGCTACCACAATGTTTTGTCATAGAATAGCATCTGGCCTTGTTTGTTTCTTGCAAGATATTTGTTTTCTTCTTGCAAGTGGACAAGGTAAGACAGACACTTTTGTTTGATTGACAGTTCACACAGTCCCCAGTATTACTCTATCCAAGTTAAACTGTAGTTTTCTTAAGAGTTATATTGAACATCCTTCACATACCAATTGTATTCATTGTTTAGCGATTATATCTTTTAGGGTAACAGATGTAAGAATGGCTCTATCTGATTTTTAAAATTGTTTTTAAAGTGGTCTCCATTTCTTTGCTTTCTCTCCTACACATATCCTGTCTCATTCCTCCTTTGCACTGCATCAGAGCTGTGCAGGCAGAAAGCCAGTCAAATACAATGATTATAAAATTTAGTGAAACACAGCATTAACAACAATAATAAAAAAATTCCAAAACAAGGCAAGAGAGTGGGAATGTTGTGAATCAAGATGAATTGGTAATTCATGGACAGTTTATACCTTAAGGTTCTTTTTAATAGCATTTTAATTCTTTACAATTATGGGTGGAGGTTTCCATTTTAAGTTTACATTGTGTGTAGAATAATCTGCTAGGCTGCTGACGTGTAAGTACTTGTAATTCATGACTGTGCTTTTGTCTTTCACACAGACGTATAGGAGCTGGGTCTAAACCACAGTGAAATCATTCTGCTGACCTCACCAGAATTCAGATGAATGTCTGTATTTGTTACTGAGATAAATTTCAGCTTTTTCAACTAGAAAAAAAAGTCTTTTCCATCAGTGATTCTTCTTTAATTGACTTTAGATAAGACATGAGAAAAAAATGTGCTTGGAATTCCCACTTTACCTAGCCTCATACAGTCTTACAGATTATACACAAGGACCAACTGGATTATGAAAGTTGTAGTTTTTGTCTTTCTTTTTTTCCAGTTCTTATAAGTAACTGCTTGTTCTCACAGGAACAATAAGAATCGTTTTGTTCCCTAGCTCATCAGCAGAAAAGCTGACAGTTAAAACATGGAGCTGAATTTTTCTTACTCCCTAGGCCAGGCAGAATAACTAGAACTTCATATGTGTATTTCAGTGCTTCATAAAATGAAATAAGTGCCCTGTATGAAGAGAATAGCTGTAATCATTACTGACTGTAAATGCTTTTTCTCTGCCTGGAGCATTCCAGTGTCCACCAGCAGAGTTCTTTAATCCTCTAGCTCACTGACTTTTCTCTCAAATTCCCAGAGCTAAAAACCATTTCTGTATTAGATTATCTGAGGTTACTTCATTTTTTTACATATCTCCTGGTTAGTGCAAGTACCTGTAATGCCCCTCAGCTATCTAGTTCGCATTGTGACATAAAAATACATACCATCTTTCCTTTTCTTCACCCCTTTTGAAAGCCAATCTTTGAATTACTAGTGAGTCAAAACCATTCTGAACTTCTTGTTTGATATTTCTGTTTCTTCTTCAGGAAATGCAGTGTTCTATCATAACACCATATTTATCTTTTACTTGTGTATTTGAGTGACACCAGAACATTACCCACTGACAAAGGAATGGTTTTGTGCAAAACTAAAGTATGAAACATGGTTCTGAGTGACAGGAAGGACTGCATTGTTTGTTTCCTATCTCACCACAGGCAGCATATTGTGAAGCTATGAAAGGAGAAAATTAGAAAGACCAAAGCCCTTCTAAAACTTAGTGTGGCTACTGCCATAAAAAATGACAAAACCTGTTTCTATAAATACATCAGAAACAAAAGGAGAGGTAAGGAAAAATCTTCATTCTGTATCAGATATGGAGGGAAACAGAGTGACAAAGGAAAAGGACATGGCTGAGGTACTTTAATACCTTATTTTCTTTAATAGCAAGACCAGTTGCTCTTTTTGTACCCAATACCTTGAGCTGGAAGACAGGCATGGGGAGCAGAATGAAGGCCCCATAATCCAAGGGGAAATGGTCAGTGACCTGCTACACCACTTGAACATACACAAGACTAGGAACTGAATGGGATACACCTAAGAGTACTGAGGGAGCTAGTGAAAAAGCCTGCCAAACCACTTTCCATAATTTACCAGCAGTCTTGGCTAGCCAGAGAGGACCCAGTTGACTGGAGGTTAGCAGATGTGATGCTCATCTGCAGGACAGGCTGGAAGGAGGATCTTGGGAACTACAGGTCTGGCAGCATGACCTCAGTGCCAGGGAAATCATGGAGCAGATCATCTGGAGTGTCATTGAGCAGCACGTGCTGGACAGCCAGGGGATCAGTTCTGTGCATAAAGTCATGCATGGATTTATGAAAGGCAGGTTCTGCTTGACCAACCTGATCTCTTTCTATGACAAGGTGACCTGCTTACTGGATGATATTGTCTAATATAAGGGCTGTTGATATTGTCTACCTGGACTTTCATAAAGCCTTTGACACTGTTATGATCTATCAGAGAGTAGGAAGGCTCTACAGTGGGATCTATATAAACCTCTATATGAGGTTTACTCTGGAGAAAAGGAGGCTCAGGTAGTTGCTCTCTACAACTACCTGAAAGGAGGTTGTGGAAAGCTGGGGGTTGGTCTCTTCTCCCAAGTGATAAGTGACAGGACAAGAGGAAATGGCCCCAAGTTGTGCCAAGGGAGGTTTGGATCCTGTATTAGGAAAACATTATTAACTGAAAAGTTTGTCAAGCCTTGGAAAAGGTAGTGAAGTGGTGGAATTACCATCCCTGGAAGTGTCCAAAAACATGGAGACATGGCACTTGAAGGCATGGTTTAGTGGTGGACTTGGCAGTCCTGGGTTGAACTCAATGATTTAAAGGTCTCTTCCAACCTGAAGTTTTCTATGATTCCATGGCACCTTGGCAACCTTTATGCTCCTTTAACATATCTCAGCTGCAGGAAGTGCTATCAAGGTCAAATGTATAGACAAAAATTCACATGGTGACAAGATATATTGTTGAATTCCAACACCAAGTCTCACTAAAAATCTGTAGAGATTTCCTGCAAGTTACCGAGTAACCTCTCTCAGATACCAGCTTTTCTTAGCATAGCATGCTGTGAGGGAATGGAAGTCATCAGGGATGTGCGTTTTGATTGATTTTAATGGTCATTCTTGGTCTTGACATGCTTCACCGTCCATTTCACTTCATATACCATTTTCCATGTGCACACAGAGAACGCAATCAGGTTATAAACAGCACAGAATTGCAAAGCAATTGGTTTTTGGCAAATACGTGCAATTGATGAGACTAAGCTAGCTACTACCTAAGCATTAATACATTTGTCATTCCTGTGACACCAAAGAGGTCTTTGCTGCCCAAGGCTTCCTTGGTCACATGTGCAAGGATCTGTCTCTATTAATTCTTGGAAGGGGTCAATCTTCCTTGTTGCTGACTTGTCATCCTCTAACTCTGTGTACTTTCTTTAAAATTGTGCGCCTTTGTATATCTGTGTTTCCTCTTTGAGCTTAGCTTTGACAGCAATTTTGCCATTCTTATGTAGTTTTGCTTTAGTCTACGTATTTTGTTGCAGCTTAACCTAGGTTTGACAACATGAAAAACGTTGCATTGCAGTGTTACCCAAAAAACTAGACCTTGGAGTGGAGACAACTGATCTCTGGAAGGGAGGGTCACATAGGCACTTCCCTTGCACATTTTGGAGGGGATGGGGAGGAAGACAGAAAATGAAGGTTGTATTCCATTTCATAATTTTTGCAGAATGAGAAGAAGCATGAGAATCAGCAGTGTTAGCATGGAGTTGTAGGAGGCCTAGTTGAAATCAAATAAATGTATCTCTATTCTTTGTTATTTCCATCTCAGAAAAGGATAGTCAAGGCACTTCCCATTTTCACTAAAAGCTGAGGTAATGTAGATAGTAAGGCAACAAATGCTGAAGCAGGAACAGAGGATAGAAGACTGGAATGGAGGAAAGAAAGAGAGGAGAAGCAGCTGTTCAAATGTATATATGGTTATAACTGTTGGTAAACTGCAGCTGGTCAAATGTATATATGATTATAACTCTAGGTAAACTGTCGTGCAATGTATTCGTGTGAGTAACTTTACCTTAGGATCAATAAGTAGAAGTCAAAGATATATTTGAGCATGGAGTAAAGAGAAGGGAGACAGGGAAACCAACATTTCAGTTTTCGGTGAATAAGAAAACAAAAAGGATTGAACAGATGAAAAGAGAATTTAGGTAGTAAAAAGATGAGATTGGTATAGAAGTGTTCTGAAGACAAAGAAAAAAATTGAATTAAGACCTGGTAAAAGTCAGGATGTATAAGGAATAGCAACCCAATAGAAAGAAGAAATAACTTTATTACTACATATGTCTCTCTTCAGGAAATTCCATTTCTTGTTGATGCAAATAAGTGGGTTTATTGATGAAAAAATTAGACTGATTTCATCCGATTAAAAAATAAATGCCTGAATCAAGCTTTAAAGAGAAAAAAAGGCAATTTTCTCTGTTTTCTATGTATTAATGTAATTATACTTGGTCAGTCACTATCTAATCGCCTGTCTTAGAGTTGCAGTATCTGTTTCTATAGTACAAATTGCAGTGTTGCCTGTTTTGCATCATATTTTGCTAAAAGAGCACAGGAATTCTTATTACTATATAAATCAAGGGGGATGCTATTTTTCAAATAGATGTTAAAATCTGTTTCCATTTGTTATCAGAAATTTAAGCATAGTGTCAAGACATCTTATGGCAGGAAAAATATGAGCAAATGTCATGGCTGATATTGCCTCTCAGTCATGATACTGTTGTAGGCTACTTGAATGTGTGATAGATATTTATGACTATGTGCAGGATGTCATAAAAGTGGTCTGTGAATGTTATCATTGCAATACAGATTTGTAACTCATTCATCCAGAAAATCCCATAAGAATGAATAACACATGGCATAGCCAACATGACGTCCACTTTCATGAGGAAGGCTCTTCATGGCCTAATGTTAAGATTGTAACTTCAAGTAAGCTTCTGCATATCATCATCTGTATCATAGGAACTCCTGTCTTGGTTGATTGCATTCTTCTGTAGTTCCTCTAAATTCTCTATTATTAAGAACAACTGCCCAAAATTATAGAGGTAAGAAATGGAAAATCTCCAATAGCGGTAAACAGGCTGCAGGATTTGGCATTAAGCAATGAATGTTTTGTATGGTCCTTTAGAATGATTTATATTATTGGAGGGTGTATCTAAAAGGCAGCAGCACCAGTAATCTATTTGACAGTCATTTCTCTACAATTTATAAAATTATTACCTTCTTGGGATATTACCTACTTCTCCATGTAATCATAAAAATTTATGATGTATATCTTTTAGCTGCTTGTGTAGGCAAAAATAATGAGTAACAATAAAATATGGTCTGTGAAGAGAGTAGAGACCACATCTTCATCTTTAAAGATCTTTTTATTTTCAGTGAAGGTTACGTGGTATTGAGGTAAATTGTCCCCCTCAGTTTAAGAATACACCGTCTGTCATCCAGCTTTCTATTCTTGTTATCTGCTTAATGAATGAAGCACAACAACTATATCATCCAAATGTATGCTGTATTATGACAAGGCCTTTCAGACAATATGAATTCCATACAGATTAATTTTGTTATTTCAATGAAGTAAATAGAGTTGGTTTGGGGTTTTTTTTGTTGTTGTGGTGGTGTGTTTTGTGTATGGTCTCTGGTTTGATTTTATTTTGCCTTTGCCTTGGGGGGGTGGCTTTTTTTGTGGAAGCACTACTGTATCCATGTTTGCTGACAAACTGTACAAAACTAGTATTTTATAAGAAGCAAAATGCAGAATTTAACAATATCATTCCTGTGTTAACTTCTCCTTTAAGTGTTCTGGACTCAGGGTAAGACAAATGAGAGTAATAAAATATGGATAGTGTTAATGTACCTTTAGCAAATACAGGTAGATAATATAATAGAAGCACTCTATCCATTTTTGCATGAACTTGCCCAAAGGTATTCTTGAAAAGAACTCTTCAGAAATTCTAGTATCCCATGAAATTATTTTAGTTTCAAAGTCAGAGAAAGGGATGAACATTTAAGTGTTCAGTTATTTCTCTGTGACTTTCAGCTAAGCTTTTGTTTCCCAGTCCTACCTAGGCATACTTCCTGAAGCCTTTGAATGGTAAATTAATTCAAACTATCTCTTGCTTTATTGCCTGAATTTCCAGAGTAGTAGCATGCAAGTATACTTTTATCAGTATAATTACTGGTACTACTATCTGTTGACAAATATATTTCCACTTATTTTGTTTTCCATATCACAATTCGTATATTGATCCTATATGATGAAGGGAAGCCAGTTGATGCAATCTTTTCGGATTACAGCAAAGATTTCAATACAGTCTCTCACAGTATCCTGGACAGATGTCCAGAATACAGCTGAATAAACACAGTAAGAGACGAGTAGGCAAATGGCTTACAGGTCAGGCACAAACTGACCTAGTGAATGGGGTTACATCAGGCTGGTGACCAGTCTCTGGTGGGTTCTGAAGTGCACTGTCTTAGCCCAGTGCTCTTCAACATCTTCATTAATGACTTGGACACAGGACTTGATGGGATACTAAGCAAGTTTGTTGATGATACAAAGTCGGTAGGAGCTGCTGATTCATCAAAGGCAGAGACCTTGCAGAGAGACCTTGATAAATTGGAGGGCTGAGCAATCATATGAAGTTCAACAAGGGCAAGTGCTGGATTCTGCACCTGGGATGGGGCAACCCATTGCACATACAGACTAGGGAATGAGATGCTGGAAAGCAGTGCCATGGGAAGGGATCTTTGAGTCCTGGTCAATGACAAGTTGAATATGAGTCAACAGTGTGCCCTGGTAGCCAGGAGGGCCAACCGTGTCCTGGGGTGCATCAGGCAAGGCATTGTCAGCAGGTCGAGGGAGGTGTCTGTCCTGCTCTACTCTGCACTGGTGCAGCCTCACCTTGAATACTGTGTGCAGTTTTGGGTGCCATAATGTAAGAAAGATATTAAGCTATTAAACTGTGCCCAAAGGAAGGCTACGAAGATGGTGAAGAGCCTAGAAGAGAAACCATATGAGAAGCAGCTGAGGTCACCTGGCCTGTTCATCCTAGAAAAGAGGAGACTGAGGGGAGACCTCATAGCAGTATACAACTTCCTCATGAGGGGAAGTGGAGGAACAGGTGCTGTTCTCTTTTCTCTGGCAATCAGTGACAGGATCTGAGGGAAGGATCTGAAGTTGCATCATGAGAGGTTTAGGCTGGATATTAGAGAAAGTTTCTTTACCCAGAGGATGGTTGAGCACTGGACCAGGCTCCCCAGGGAAATGGTCAGAGCACCAAGCCTAGCAGAGTCCAAGAATCATTTGGAAAATGCTGTCAGGCACATGGTGTGATTCTTGGGGATGTCCTGTGCAGGGCTAAGAGTTGAACTCGATGATCCTCAAGCATCCCTTCCATTTCTGATTATTCTGTTATTCTGTGATATTGTGCTGTGAAACTTCCTTTAAACAAACAAAAATACTGAAATAAAATCTGAATAAATATGATAGAAGTTTATATTAAAAATGAAACTCATTGCAAAAATCCTTAAGAAAAATACAGAACTGAAGAACATTCCTGCACATCAATTCTGCTTTCCCAACCTGTTGTGTAAATGTTTCATATAATAGCTAATATATGATTCTAAATTGCTTCTTCAGATATATTTGCAAAAGTATGATTAAGATTATGTTCGTAGTGAATTACTTTTAACATAATTTCTTGAAAATCAAGATAAACATCAGACTTTGGATTCGTCAATGAATGCTGTTGCAGAATTAAGAAAGAAAACAGCAAAATGGGGGTCAAATTGAGATTGTGACCCTTGGCCACCTTGTACGTATTATTGCTTTTCTCTTGCAGAAGTAAGTGTTTAAAAAAGACTGTAAAAGTGAGAGGGAACTTGGCTTTTGTATTTGTGACAGATCTTCCATAAAGAAAGCATACTTTGATTAAGGACTGTTTAAAATAAACAGCTATCTGGCAAAGACTTTGCATTGATCTTCAAACAAACAAACAAACAAACCCAAAAGAACCCCAACTCCAAAACCCCACCGTGGGTGTTATGCTGGAGACAGATCCCTGGTTTTTGAATCAACTGTGTTTCATCATTTCTGGATAATGTGAAAACACAGTGATGCAGAAATTTTGTGCGTCTTCAGTGATTTAGCAGTCTCAAACTGGACTGCATGGAGGTACAGAATTTCTATCAATGCTTACTGCACAAGGATAACATTGAAAATTCAGATAATAGCAATGGGTTTCCTCCTTCAGGATGCTTCTTGTAGCATGCTAAGAGCTAGGATGAAAGCATTGGTCGTGGTATAGAGAACACAGGGCTCACACAAACTGTGTGAACTGGTGTGTCACTGTTATGAAAAGATAAAAAAATTGGAATTTTCAGCCTAAAAGTAACAAGATCTTCATAAAACATAACATGTGGCAGCTTCAAATCTTCTGAAACAGATCATTTAGCAGACTTCACTGATGTACCAATAGCTTTCAACCTCAGCAATCATCTCTTCAGACATGAGTTATAAAATAAATGAGTATTTTTCATGAGGGACCTGTGTGAATAGATTGACATCTCTGGAAGGTATTGGCTTATACTTTCCAGTAACTAAGTGAAATAAAATGAAAAATTCAAAACCATAGGCTCTCTTGGGATCCAGTACAGTGTAGACCTTTTTACTATTTTTTGAATGAGCACTCTACCTTTTCTTCTATACATAATGGACAATTTATTTCAGTTCAGATAAAGTAGATAGATATACATGAGTGATAACAAAAACTGCCATTTGGGATGTGTGAAATGTTCAGTGTTAACTTCAAAATCATGTGAATTAAATTAATCTTTCCAGGAGCAAATAGATATTAAATGTTTCATTTAAAAAATGAAATTTTTTTGCTATCAAAGAATTTAATTGTTGTGAAACAAGATCATTTTTCTTAATTTTCCAGATTTTATTGGAAGGTAATGGAGTTTGTTGGTATGGATTATTTCTCTTTCTAAATAACTGACAATAGCTCTGATTTGTGAGTTCTGTGGGGATTGTATAGTTTAGAATGATTTGAAAGAAATAACTGGAAAAATATTAAGTTTTTCATTTAAAAGATTTAAAAAATATTTGATTTTAGACTTAATGCTGTTATAGAAATGCTTTTAATTTCTCTCAGACTTTCTACTTCATTTTCAATCATTTCTCTGTAATAATATATAGGAGATTGATAAAATACAAAAACCTTTCAATGTGCTTTGTGAAAACTTGGCATTTGAAAACAACTAAATCACATATAGCTCCTTAGAAATTAATTCTGTGTACTTTCTATAAAAGTGAAAAGAATTTATGTGGCTCTGAGATTATAAATACGAAAGTATTCAGTAGCTATGGGAACTTCGCTGTTCTCCTTAAGTCTGGCTTGGGTACTGTATCCTGCATCATCATCATCCTATGTAGGGGGTACTACAGCTACAGACTCCCTTCCCCATTCCCCACAAAGTGTCAGCCCCCCTCACTGTAGCCTTTGTGAATGAAGAAACCATGTGCCATTTTCTACACCTTTGCAGCTTCATACCTATCCTCCCAGCTCTAGGTCACTGGAGTTTATAACCTGCTCTAATAATGCCAAAAAATTAGGAAAAGCTACTGGGGTCAAGGGTCCAATTCAGTTTTTAATATGAAAGTCTGTCAGCCACCATAGCAAATACAAAAGTAAACAATTTTTGTAAGAGATCAGTCTGACTTACAGCTGCAGAAAGAAATCTAGGAAGGAAATGGAAAAGCATGGAAAAATCAATTTGCTGTAAATCAACAGATATTGGAAAATTACAACTAACTTGCTTTTTGGAAGTCATTGTGATAAAAAATAATAGACAACTTAGAGTAAGTCATATCACAACTTCCAGCCTAGCTATTTAAATTAAGTAATTTTAATTCACCTCTTCACAGCTATTTGAACCCCAAATGGCAAAAGCAAACATATCTGGAACAGAGGAACATAATAAGGAACTACCCTTACTGGTGCTGCAGCACTATAGTTTGGGAAGTAAACCTGTGCTTTCCCACCTGTGGAAGGGTTAGTTCAATTTAGTAAACCATTTGGGAGATGGCTCCCTATTCTGTAACACAGGGAGGGGAAAATATAAAAGGAGATATCAAAAATTGCTAAACTTCTGTCAGTCAATTATTTGAGCTGTTTCTGTATTCTAAAAAAGGCTGAAGTGAATTTCATATAATATAATAATCCCCATGATCTTCTTAATTTTATTTCATCTTAACTTTGCTCCATCATCTTGTTGTTATGTTTCTTCTCACTCATTTCTATTACTGTAATTTTGAGTTAAATATAATTTGGGGCAAACTCTTGTGGAGCACTTTTTCTTAAGCTGAATTATGGTCTTTCATGGATGCCTAGAAATAGTCACTTCTGTGGGTTACGTCTGTAACAAAATATGTAGATACATAAGATTTTTCCTTTATATTGAGCATTGACATTGCTCAAGTTAACAATCATCTCTTTTTCCTACACAAGGAATGCAGTACAGCTGATCAGCGTATATCAGTCTTCCCATAGCTGAGTTTTGTTTACATGAGAACTATAGGACTTTGTTAGCTTATTGCCTTGAAGATTTTGCTTAATATAAATCAGATTTCTGAAATTGGCATTGTAACAAAACAAGTATTTACTCAAGTGAGGCTAGGAATGATGTCATTCACTGGGCAGACTATTCTAAATAATGAACAACAACCAAAGAAAATGAAGTTAAACTCACTTTAAAGAATTCCATCATGTTAATGAAAATGTAAGTTAACAGTTAAGAGTGTACCATGACCAATTACTTTCTAAATATCCTAACCAGAGAAAAGATAAGTATTTTCTTTTAATATCTGAAAAAGGATACATTTCAAGCAAATGTTATTTCTAATTGAGATTTGTGGGAGAATTTCTGATTGCTAATGGACTTGTGAGCAATCCAGCCTTGCTAGCAGGGCCTGAGCAAGCTGCAAGCCAAGCTGTTCAAGGACACTGCTGTGGTTGGAATGTGAGAAAGGAGGTAGCAAGATAAGCAGCTCCTGGCTGTGGGATGCAGGAGCTGAAGATGGTTAGAGGTGGAGAGCAATGATTGGGGCACTTTATGATTGATATGTTAATAACCAATTATGTTGTGTGTAAGGTGGGCTAGTAATAGTAGTTAACCAATGTGGGCTGGGCGCTTATAATAGGGGTGTATAAAAGAATCACTTTTGTAAATAGTAAAAGGAGTCACAAGATATTCAAGAGGATGATAATGGCGTCACCTCTTTGTACGCGAACTCCGCAGAGATTTGCTTAGCTAATAATATAAATAAAAAATTTGGAACAACCATCACTTTTTGCTTCACTGAGGATGCAGACTCAATTGCTCTTATCTCTAGAAAAGACCACTTTTATAGGGCAGGATTGAATTGCAGTGGTGCAGCACAAGGCAGAGTTCTTAACAGAATAATAAAATGGTTTTGTCTCTGGAATTTCATTAGCCAAGAAAAAAAGGATTATTGTGGAATTCTTAAAGTTTCAGCATCAAATACAAAGGTAAATGCAGAAACAAGGAACACAAACAAAATGTTTTTAAACAAATATTTAATATCCAATGAATGAATTTTCCTAGGCTTTTCCTGTTTATGTCTCAAAACTGGTGACACCAGTTCAAATAGAGGTTTCAGTGTTTCATATGTTTATCACACAATGTCAGAAGAAGATCTGAAGTTTTTTTGATGTGGTTTCTTTTTGGGCTTTTTTATTTCTTTTAGGGGAAAAAGACTTTTTTTTTTTTTTACTTATATGTTCTGTTCAATTATTCTGGTGCTTTTAAGTCATGAAACTCTTTTTTAGATAATGTTTAAGCTAAAGTATGATCATAATTATAGTACAATGATAAAATCCCCAGGCTATTGATCCTGGTGATATTTGTACTTATCTTTTATTCAGTGCATTATTTGAAAATGACTTATTATTGCTTCAGGCTATAGTTAGTAAAATGAAAGCTCTAAACTTAAAATTTCAATCCAATCTTTTTGGTGATTGATCCACTAGTCTGTTATCCGTGTTTGATCATAATCATGCATGTGAACAAATGTAGCAGAAAAGACAATTGACTCCACTTTAACAAAGAGGTGAGGCACAAGAATTTCTTTTTCTCATGCAGTCTGTGTCTAAATAAAATTTGATACTACAGGAGACAAGAAAGGAAATTGCTTATAAAGCCACTGACAGCTCCTATACCTCAATTTCTGCTGGACAAGTACAGCTGGAATACACATTGTTCACATAGATGATTTGTTGGTTGTCTTGCCATTGCATATATTAATCTTGCCTTGTCAAAACTGGCACATATTTTGACTTGGCAGTGAAGGGGCACATCTCAAGCCTGTGTTCCCAATTATAGCATTTTACTACCTAGGTGAGGGAAAAAAACACCCTCAAGAAGCCTATGTTTAACAAAAGAAGCAACTAAATATATTCTGAGATAAATGAAAGCTGAAGGGCAAGTTGGAACAGTTTTTGCCAAGAGGAAGTTTCAGGTTCGAGTAAAGCTTGTACTCTATAGACAGTAATGGTTTTTTTCAGCTGTCTGTGAGTGTAAGGAGAGGGAGAGATAAGGAAGGATAAGTGAAAAACTGGAAACACTTGGCAGTAATCAGATCTAAGATTTGGATGAATCCAAGCTGAAATCTAGATGTTTTCATTCCTCATTTTCACAGATAATAATGCTGAATGTTATATTTCCCAGAGCAAAAATGAAAGTCCTGTGACTAAATAGTCAACAGCAGAAAGCTTTACTCTTTTGTACACTTTATTTCTACTCAAAACTACTATTTGCAGAGAACAAGGCAGAGGGAATATATAAAGTGAAATAAATGACAACATCATAGCTAATATGTTCCTATACCAAGATGGACTGTATTCAGGAAACAACAGAGATTTCTGAGGCCTCATATTTCAAAGAGGTTGCTGCTCCAAGGAGATACTGGAACTGCTCCTTCAGGAAGGCTTCTTAAGTCTGAAATTGCTTAGTACTTCTGGGGTCTGGGGCTTCACTGGCTGTGGTGATTCAGGAAAAGGACATTGCAGATAGAGTATTGCTGTTACCTATCTAAACTGAATGAGGATATACAGAAAAACACTTTTTACTTCCAGTAGAAAGAGTAAGCTTCAAAATGGGGTAATTGGGTTGCAGTTGCACAGAGTTGAAAACACAGGCAATTATTTAGTATAATTGAAAATAGGCAAGTTCCAGTTAGGCTACTCCAGAAATCTTCCATTTCTGAAGGCCTCATGAGTAAATGGTTTCAGATTACATAAGGCTTTGATTCCACCTTATCTGGAGAAGAGAGTCTTACAGAGGATCTGGAGGATTTGCCTAGAGAATCCAGATGCAATTAATAAAAGATGAGACACCTAATTGAAGCATTTATTCTTTAAAAAATGCTAGGATTAAAGTGAATATGTGCGATCTAGTGATATGTTTCCTTTTACCTAAGCTTGTGCATGTAAAATTCAGGCACCTAGGTTAGGCTTGTCATGTAAACAGTTGTGAGAGAGAGGTCCACGACAGAAGCAATCCATCCTGCCTGAGGTCAGTGACAGTAATTTTCCTCTGAAAGTGAGGTTTAGGCTTCTCCAGTTGAATGCAGTTATCTCTTAATCAGCTGAATCGCTCCTAAGTGACTATTTTGCAGCACTAAGCTGCTGACTATTTAAGAGGATTATAATGTATTTGTGGATATTTCTCATTTAAGTGTTCTTATACCAATCTTGATTATTTTCAAAGTGATTTAGCATAAATTACTTCTGATGAATTGTAAAATAAGTTGACATGTTTGCAAAGACTTGTATGTTGAAAATTAATATGTAATGAACAACTTTATTACAGTTGATCAAAAATTTGCCACTTTGAGAAATTAATAAAAGAGTATTTTTATAAAAAGATGTAAGCAGATTAAGAAAAAAATCAACCCTTCATTTTTCCTCTGATTACAACACAAAAAACCCAACAAAATACACGAGTGATTAAAGTATTTAGATTGTGAATTCCTTATACATATAAATTAGAAACAGTTCTTAGTGCTTAGTGCTGTATCTTGTAACAAAATGTTGTTACTAAAATGGCTGTTTGTATTTCTCAAATTCTTAGCTGAAATGTAAGCTGATGAAATCAGTCTTCAGTATGCTAGGTAGTCAATCAAATTCTACTTTTGGAATTTAGCTGTTTTCTGGTAACTGGGTTTGAGACTGAAGGTGGTTGCAATCAACAAAATGAATTTAGTGTTATGTTCAAAATTGAATGATAATGTCTTTGTTCATTTATAGACTCATTTGCAAGAGTATCACAGCTATGGTCCCAGAATAATAATATGCCATAGACAAAGTTACTTTAAATACCAGTTTTGTTGAAAACAAACACATATAATGCTCCCTTTGCAAAATGGTCCTTTTAATTTAGAAAGGGGAAAATATCTTATAGATGGCTCTTTTTTCTCTAGTTTTTATTAAAAAAAAAAAAGACAAAAACATATTAATGGTTTAATGTGCTGTTTTCATTCAATTTCACTGTAGATGCATTTAATCAGTTGAGCCAAAGTACTTTATGTGATACTTGGAAGTAATGCCTGTCCGTTTTGTCTCTGAGGATTATGCTCTAACTTGAGTTTGTTACACAGTATTTTGCATTAAGACAATGGGTAGTTGTTTTTTCTTTTGTGGGGTGTGGGGGTAGGGTGCACAGAAAAGAAAATAGCTAAAGAAGCAATGAAATTTAAATTCCCTACAGTGATGGTCACTGAGACAATTCCCTTCTCCTGTCTGATGAATAGAAGAAACAGTAGCCTGAGCTTACCTTCTTCTCTGCTGGGACATTTTAAGCTTCTCGAGAGCTTTAGAAAGAGAAGAAAGTGATAAGGAAATACATTTAAAATGTTTAAAATTATTTGCCCTTTTCAAACCTCACTTTGTTTTCCTGAATTTGCATTCTTCTACCTCTGTGTTTGAGGCAAAAAGCCACACCTGGTGTCTCAAGAAGCTTTAGGGTTATTCCCAAGATCTCAGTTTTGTTATGCATTGTCATTTTGTGGACATCACAGAAAATTTGACAGTAACAAGGAATGAATACTTAGAAATAGTAGCTAAAGGTAGTTTAGTTTGGTGTGGTTTTTTTCTCGTTTACTTTTAAATTGATATTAATGAGTTGTATTTCTTTTTGTGACAAGCTAGCTCTTTCTGAGAGCTGTGCTAGGCATGAATAGAATTAAATAAATTCAGGAACTATAATGAAGCCTGATGGGAACAATATATTTTTATATTACCAGTATAGTGTTCCTAGGGCTAGCCTTTGGCTTATATTTATCTGCTTTAAGTGACACTTTATTAGTTGCTCTCTCATGTTATACAAGTTAGTTTGGTTATTATGAAACAGCAACAATGTCCATAGCTATCTTATTAATTTCATTATTTATTATCAGTTTTGACAAGAACTCAATGAAACATAGGTGGCTGAAGAATACAAACTGTGAAGTAAGCTTTTTTTCCTTCAGCAAAAATTCTTCATATTCAGGTACTGTAATTTGGTTTGATGTAGTTCAAATCTATAGGGAAGAACTAAACAAATAAAGTATTTTTTTAAGCAAACCATGATTTCAGAAGGCACTAGCGCCTTCTAAAGAACTACTAAAGTTGCTTATAGCAAAAAGTTGGGAAAATTTTTTGAAATTGTATCAGATAGAAGGCCCAGATATTTCATCATTAACACTGAGTTAAAATAATTAAAAGTTGATTTTAAGAATTTAATACAAAACATAAGATAATATTTGCATCTGTGCAGCACAGGATTTGGCTTGTCTGTATGCAAATAGATCATATCTTAGTTGGTGAAAATACTTAAAATGTTGAAGGGAAATCTGATGATACAGACCTAATTTATGAGGTCATATTGATGCTAATATGATTTTATGGCTTGGAAAAGAGGTAGGTGACAACCAGGGTACTTGGGGTTTAGCTGTTATATAGGGCTTGTTTGCTTGTGTTTGTATGGTGGGTTTTATTTTTCTTTTTTATAGGAGAGATGAGAATGTTTGCAAGCAACTTGTGTCAAATGTTGCCTGTGTGTGTGAAGAGCCTGGGAAAACTAAATGCCTAATCACCAAAAATGCAGTCTAGTGTAGCAGAATATATACTTCATTAGAAAAGAGTTAAAATTTGTAGCTTGCAGACTTTCTGAAGATTCAGAAGTACATTAATATGACATTTTCTTTTTTAACCATTTAGTTGGTGTAATGAATCTCAGATCTTGGATTCTGCATCACTGACTTTATAGGAAATTCTTTCCTTTCCCAGAACTGTCTATGTTTGCACTCAGGTCCCAGATGAAGAAATAAAGGAAACCACTTATATGTGTGGAAAACTAAACCAAGTTAGGCTGTTGTGGATTTTTAGGTTTTTTGAGGTTTGGGGTTGGAGTTTTTTCGAAGTGCAAGAGCAGATATATTTCTTTCAGTTGCCTGATGCCTTTTTACTCCGTAACTACTTACTCCTGCATTACAACCATCCTTCAGTCCCTGTTGACCATCCTCCACAAACTTCTTTCCCTGCCATCATCTCAGCTCCTTCCTAGTCACATGCCTGCTGTTACATCTGTTTTTACTGGGTCTTGATGCTGCGATATCTATGTCCTCGTGTTAGACGTGACGCATGTATAGGTTGCTCTTTGAAATTCTGCAATTTCAGAAATCATATATAAAATGTAGGAAGTAGGAAATTAAAAAGTAACATTCTTCCTCTCCTAAAGGGGAGGTGGCTCATGTGGATGTTCAGGTATTGGCACTGGTCAGGTTATTGTGTCTGTAACGAGAGAATAATAATGGAATAATTCTCTCTTTGCTCTCGCTTGGTTCTCATTCTCACAAGGACTGACTGACTCTATTGCATGTTTTCTTGCTCTCTCTTTTGTATTATCTTTCTACGGAACTGTTTCTAATTTACTGGATATGTTCTTGTCCTCATTTATATTCTGTCAATCAGCTACACAGCTCTAAAGACTGCATTGCTTTAATGACCAATAACTAACCTTCTTGGCTTGTGCTCTTGCCCTCAGAGAGCTCTGTTAAAACACCAGGCTTCTATTATTAGCGATTTTTGCTGAACTGGTAGTATCCTTATCATTCTGAATACCCAGAAAATAACATCCCATGTTTACCTTCAGTAGGAGTAACACCTTGTCCTTTTTAACCTTTTGTCACCCTCTTGCCCTTCCCTGTCCTGCTCCTTCCCCCTTCCTTCAATTTCATTGAATTTGGAAGTCACTCTGGCTACAAGAAGCCATATTAAGGATCTCTCCAAAAAGGTTTTAGAATGTGTTAGCAGAGCATCATAGGAATGCTCTTCCCCATATCAATCTACTTGCCTGTATCCAAGAGCATCACTGTCATGGAACTGAACCTGTGACACAAGGACACACTGCTTCACTGAAATGCTAGGGGAAGAAGATATCTTTAGTCAAAATAGGAATATGGAGGATTTACTCTATTCTTTAGCATTTACTCTATTCCTTAGTCATTTCTACAGATAAGCAATATGTAAACTTGATTATTAAAAGCAATGATCTCCTTTATTATTTTGTTACACTTTATTGAACAGTTTTCAGTTGCAACTAATGAGAGAAACAATCAATAACTCTCAGAAAACTTGAAATTGATTTGTACTAGGCTCCTTCCATAGTAATGTATTTTTGATGTATGATAAAATCCATGACAAGCAGCAAAATGCATTTGCAGAATTAAATCCCAGTATTAGCATAACAGCAACAAGAATTTAAAAATGATGGCAGAAGTATAGCCATAAGTATCCTGAATTATTTTTTTCCCTTCACTGAATATATAGTAAAGGTAGTTGCATTTTTATAGAGAAAACTAATTGCTTACAACTTTGCTCTATCAGTGATGTTCTATATGAACACTAATCAGTCTCAGTGAAACTCACTGTGCTCTGCCTGATCTCAAGCAGAGCAAATGAAATACTCTTTAGATGTGCATTATCTACATGGTTCAGCATGTAACTGTTGGGCATGTAACGTAGGCAAAGAGGCAGCAATAGTGTTATCCTACAGCTCTTTATGCAGTTAAAATGGCTTAAAAAAGGAAATAGAAAAGATGCTATTTTCAAGAAACCCTTGGCTTTTATCTGTGCTATACTGCTTGAGCTTCTGATTCTGATGACAGTGCCATAATGTGGTTTTAAGAGTAGTTCCTTGCCATGATAAATGCTACAATGTAATATTAATAATCTCTGGAACTGTTATATTATTCTTTAAAGCTGGTCTAATAATGTTCTTTAATTCATTGTTTGACTGCTACATGGATTAGCTACATGGCTAAACATATCAAAGATTAACAACAGCTGAAGCAGGCTTGCAGATCTTCCTGTTTTCTTCTGGTCATTGGCTTAAACAATCATGTAATTTGTCGTGTTGATAGTCTGTAGGTGGTTGCCACTGTCATGTTTAATGATCCACCATTTGCTTTTTCTTTTTCTTTTGTGTCTAAACCAGAATTTGGGAAAACTGGCTGTGTTACTTTCCTTGGACTGTGATCTGTCTGCTCTCGAGGCAGACCTCTGGGAATTAATTGACAGCTGCTTGGAAGTGCTGGTTGCTTCATCAGGACTGCTCTGGATACATCAGTGAGATTATTATTTTTTTTTTACTTCACTGAGAACCCTAGTCCAACACCTTCCAAAAATTTTCATATATCAGAAAACAATCATTCAGGGGATCTGCCATTATCAGTCAACATTACATGGCCATAGCACTATACAGAACATTGTGCTGTCAGCTACATTAAACTAGGGTACAGTTTCCTTTAGATTTCACTCAGTACCAGTGAAAATAATTATCATTTTTTCCTGCCCTGGCAGTGATGATGCAGTTAATAGGATGTATTTGAGCTTCACAGTGCCTGTTGACTCCAAGCAGTGGAATTTAATGTGAGAAGTGGTAACAGCATCCTGAATGTTAAGACTTTTCATATATTAGAAGAATAAGGAAATATCACATCCATGGAAAGTGTGACATCTTCAGAAGTGGGAAAAATGGGGAAAAAAAGCCTTCTCATAAAAGATGTTCTTAGGGAAGATGAGACTGTACTGACAAATGACTACATAATTTATGACATCGAAAAGAACAGTTAGTAGGATGATCTTAGGCATGAAAAATAGCTCTCATGCTGGAAAAGAAATATATTCATGTTATAGAGGACACTGATTTAGATTCTTCTTTATAAGAAATCTGGAGAAGTTATATTGAGAAAATTGTAGCATGCTTGAACAATAGTTCATTTTTTACATTTAATCTTCAATCATTTAAAATGTATAATGCTCAGTAAATTAAGTCAGTGATTACTAGAGTATATTCCAGTTGAGTCAATTTAATTGATGTCAGAAGTCTGTGAAACATTTCTATATGGAATTTGCATCACTTGTTTGTTTACTCCAGAGTGTTTCGATCCCTAAGCAACAATATGCAAGATGATTCTGAAATGCCACAACATGCTGATCTTGCAGGTGTATTTCCAGTAAGGAAAAATATGGAATAAGCGAGCAACAAACCTGTCTAAACCATGTTCTTACAATATGTACAGGATTTCTCTAAGCAGTATACGAAGATAGATTAAATAAAATTGTAAAAATAGATATATGTGTTTTCTAACTCATGCAAAACTTCCTTTCAGACTGTAGAAGAGCCCTGCCATAACCATTTATCAGAGAAAGAGAAGAAATGTGTCTGCCCTAGTACTGAAGTACCCAAAACAATTGAGTTTTCCATACTGCCTATGAGTATCGTAGCAGAAAGCAGTGAGGATGACTGTACAGCAACAGCTGCTTTTGCCTCTGTACTGCCTTGCTGTGGGCCAGTCTGACTCCATACAACCAGTGTTTTACCTCTTGCAGTGGTGAGACCTCTAAGAGCAGATGAGTGACTGTCATCCCTGAGACCTTATTGTTCTGTGTAGTGGAACTACACTGGTGTGTGTGCAAGGGAGTTTGCTGCTGCTCAGTGCACCTGTACCCAAATGCCTCCAGTTACAGAGAAAAAAAACTCTTCACCTTTTATTTTAACAGATTTCAGTGATTTCAGTAATTCAAGTACCTAACTGAAATACAGTAACCATCAAATAAATATTCCTGTCACACTGGAGCAAATCATACTGTCCTAGGGGCTGTGATGTCTGAATGAGCTCTTTTCAGCAAGTGAGATTTCTTTAAAATAGTTGCAGTCATAGCTAGAGCTCAGTTCTCTTAGTTAAGACAAAATGTAAGACTTAGCCAAAAATCTTCAGACAAGAAAAAAAATATGCACTGTTCCCATCAGTGAAAAAATAAAAGTAATGGCATAGAGATATCTTTTGCCTGTGTCAAATAACATTTGCTCTGGGATTTGTCATAACAGAAATCTGGATAGCAGCAGCTTTCAAATGGTAGAGATGACCTCTTTTCTGAGTCCTAGGTCTTTACTCCAATGTTCTAAGCAGCTTTGTCTTCTCTGCACCCTGGAGAGGTAACACAGCCTCAGGCTTTCCATGAAATCTCTCTCAAATTGTTCTTCACAGTGAGTGTGCACAAGACAGCTGCCAAGTTAGGTAACTTTCTGTGACTTCTCCCAGGTTCCAGTAGAACCATATGAATGGTCTTCTCAAAGTTCAGATGTCTGGAAAAAAACCCAACAAATAATAAACAGCAAAACAAAATCAAAACCAGAACTCAAAACAACCAACCCAAAACTTGCTGGGTAGATGCTGAAATGTTACAACCATGCACCTATTCTTTCAAAATCATATTCAGCACAAGAAAGCAAGAGACCGGAAAGAATGCTGAAAAGTTGTGGGAAAATAATATGTTTATTTGCACAGGTGCATCTGCATGTACCTTTCCCCATATTTTTATGTAGATGTATTTTCTTGCTGTGCTTACCTACCCTCCTTATCTGTTAGTGTAGTCTCAGAATGGCCTGGGATAGGAAATACTGTGTCAAGGCACCTGAAGCAGTCCACGGAGCTCTCCCAGGAAAGCAGTGCAGTCAAAGGAGCTGGGCTGTGTGGGCTGATGAGTAATGCAGGTACTTGCTGTAAACCAGGGTGGGAACTGGTCTTTGTGGGATACACAGCAGGGGAGGGAGAGTGAAGGAGCCTTTCCCACCATTGCTTTTGCGAAGACTTTTGTACTAGTTAGTGTGGGTGAGGAGATATTACATGTTTGTGTTCCAGCATGACCTGTGCTGAAAACACATGATCTATGCTAAAATGAACAAAAAAAAGAGAGTTAGATATATGAGTGTATACAGATAGGTAGACGTGCAATAAGTGAATTTTTCTTCTTTAAGTCCAGTAGTTGCCTAAATATAATTATAATTTGGTTCATGATAGGCTATATCTACTGTAATTTGCCAATGTATAATTTAAAATTTCAAAATTATGGAAGACTACACCTTTAAAAGGTTTAGGCCCTTGGTCTCACCTTTTGAGGAAGAGAACCGTTTGTTGGAAACACAGGAGGGAGAGTAATAAATCCTTCAAACTCCAAGAAATTCTTGGTGCTAGGAACAAAACTGAGGGCTTCATTTAGAATAAGTAGCAATAGGGGTGTGCTTTCTCCTGCAGGAAGATTGCATCCTTTAAATCAACATTCATTCTTAGGGATTTTTTCCTGTTTGCTAAGAAGCAGAATTCATTCTAGACCATAAGAAAACCCTTCCTGTTGTTTTGATGTAAAGCCTTGGGGAGCTTATAAATCATGAATAACTTTGCTGTTTCACTTCATAGCTCCCACAGCCACAGTTCCATGTATTCAGTATGCCATTCAAGGTGGATAGAGTTCCATCAGTCTTCAAAATGTACAGTGGGATAAATTACCAATGTTTAAGTTTTTCACTGTATTCAAAACTTCAGTCAGAGAAGAAGAAAAGCAAGCCCATGAAACAGATGACTACTTGGGGGATATAAAGAGAAATCTTTACTCATATCCAAAAGAAGCAAAATTGTAATAGCAGAACGTGAATCACTCTTGTACCTCATCTCAACTCAGTGTTTTAAGAGGAGGAGACATCTTTATTTTTTATTTGAAAAACAAACAAAAACCCCCAAAACACAAAGCAAACAAATTTCAGTTAACAAATTCTTTGCTGTGAAGCTTCTTCTATCTCCTTTTGGAAGGAGGCTATTTGAATTTTATTTCCTTTTCTATTGTAAGATGAATTTTCATATAATTTAGATACCCTTCACACTTTAGAGATAGAAATTATGATCAACAATAGAACAACATTACATGTAAAATCATTAATTTTAAGCTGTTAAGAAGTTGACTAAATAGTTCATGAGAGACAGGGTATTGACCTATGCCACAGGAAGTCCTTTGCAGTATCTGTAGAAATAAGAATTTCATTGTGTGTACAACTGGAAATAGATGATATCTTCCAGGGCCTGTTTATTAGTAAAACAGATATGTTTAATTATACTTAGATATGTTATCAAAATAGCTCGTGGCTGTCACCAGCTACCATATTATTTGATCTTCCATGTAACTTAGAACGTTATGTTCTTGCCCTTTAATTATGACATCAGGAAATGTCTCAAGAATTTGTTTAGAAAAAAAAGCAACCAGCTATCATAAAAATAAATAAACCTCTCTGAAGTTCATTTCCATATGCTTATTTGCAGCTAACTCTGTAATGAGAACCTACTATGGGGAGCAAACAAAAGGTTACTGTGGGCTTTTCAAAAAGATATACCATTTTAAAATTCAAAGCACCAGGGATAAACAAAAGAAAAAACTAATTAAGAAAAATACGGAGTAAAAGAGACTACACCTCCAACAGACAAGAATTTATTTTCATCTGTAGTACAAGTAACTTGCACAATCTCTGTAGGCTGATAGCTGTTTGACGCCATGACCACGGTTTATACTGCTCTTGAGTAATTACTGTGTGCTGGTTGCAAACTTGCATTGAGCTGAGAAAAGAAAAAAAAAAGCACAAAATTTGCCCTATTTGAGGAATATTCAAAAAAGTGTCTAGATTTTTTTTTTTAACATGTAATCTATCCTAGGCTCTGTCACAAACTCCAGAGATGGAAAAAAGACTTTAAAAAAGCTTAAGCAATATGTTTTCATAACATACTGCTATAGCTGTGTTATGGTTGCTTACCTGAAAGTCCATTCTCATTGCTGTTTGTGACCTCCTTGCCCATTTAATAGGAAGAAAATAACCCATTAAAGACCATCTTTCCTCTTTGCACAGACAAGTGTAATATCTGTATCAAAAGGTCACTGCCAAACTCTGCACTGGCACAAGCTAAAAAAAATATGATCCCTTCTCTTTGTACAGAGCATTGCTGATACCACTTATAGAAGTTAGAATAATTCTTTCATCTTTGAAGAAAGCCATGGAATGAAGTGGTTGTATTGTCTTTAAAGAGAGGTTTGAAGCTCTGTAACTACTGCCTATCTAAGTAATGATTTAGCTCTTCTATTCCTTTCTACCAAAAGCATAATCTCATAAATGACTATACTACTTAGCTATTTTGATATTTTAGTGCTTCATCTAAAAATAATTAATGCATTTTGTCATTAAAATGTGTATTATTTAGAAACTGTCCAAAAATCTATTGACATGCTCTGTCATACACTCCATCTTCAGTAATTATTATTTTATTCACAGAGCCAGGACTTCAGATTCAATACAGCCACAGTTGGTGGTATAATCCATTTTCTCTATTAATCTCTATGACAGCAAACATTCTCATTAAGGCATCACATCATCCATTTGCTTTCTTACTCACCCATACATTTTAAAAAAGATTGTAAAATGTGAAATCTCATTACAAGGATCAAAGCAAGTTTTAAACACAGATTAAAACTAACTAAGCAAAAACACTCAAAGCCAAAAAAAACCTTCAAAACAAATTCTTCAAATTAGACATGAGCAGATTGAGTTTGTGAAATTTCTTGGGATAGGAAAAAGGATATAGTGAGCACTGTTCTGCTGCTACAATTTCCTGATGCAAGAGGAACAGAACATGTATGAAACATGTTCTTTAAGTGTTCAGATTTTCCTTTGAGTCACAGGAACAAGCACTGGACTCAGAGAGGATTACTAAATGCTAGTCCAGCTCTAGGACTGCTCTGATTCTGCAAAAGAGATTGAATTACTTGCTTTCAGATTTCAGCTTTTTCTTTAATGTTGGATCATCAAAGAAATTCAACCTTCACACTATATAGGGTGGTTTACAGGTTTTATTAACTTTTTTTGGTCATGTGTTTTATTAATTTATTTTTGATAATGAATATTTTACGTGTGCTAAAGTTTATCAAAAATGTTATATCATATCACTTTCCTGTAGGGGAAAAAACTCCTCACATTTCATGTTTTCTGAAACCTGTGTTATAGAAAATTAGTGTTATAGCATTGCTGCTCTTTATAAGTTTTTTTGTTTGAATTCACTTTCAGTTTTGTAAAATTAGTCAAATATGTTTGCAGTTAGTGCTAAACACTTCCTAATAGTCTGTGGTACAGAAAAACAACTTTAATTATTGTTCTATTTTCAATATACAACATACTGCTTTGTTGCAATACCGTAGGTCTGCCATGTTTAAAAGGAAAAAAAGAATAAAATCCAAAACCAACTCATAATAACCTGCATTTTCTAGACTGCCTTCCTTCTAAAAAAAAACCTCTGAACATAAAAGCAAGCAAACCCCACGCAAAATATTATACCGGAACATTTTTCAAAAATCTAAGTTTAGAAGCTACTATTGGATGACTTAGTCTCTGTTTATGTGTATCAAAAATTATTGTCTGTTTTCCTGTACTGTCAAATATCTTATGAATATGCAAACTGAAACACAGGATCAGACACCTTGCTGTAAATTACACTTTGCATTATAATTTCCATAAATTTCAAGACTTCAAAGAATGAATAATCCAATATTTTTCTGATAGTTTGCTCTAATCATGAGCCAACTTTAATTTCTGTGTTCTAACTCAGCTAAAATTTTGAACTTAATTTAATTCCTACATTTTGGGCATTTTTTATGTAAGAGGAAAAAAAATTAGCTTTTCCTTCAGAGATAATCAGTGTTCAGTCGGAAACTTATAGGCCAATGTTTGAATCTTTATGACAGTTGCAATATTTTTCAAAAGTAATCCTTATCAGTTGGGAATAAGACGTTGCCAGCTAAACTCAGTCTGGCGTAATAGTGGTAAAGAATTTATTAGTAATGCCATGACAGAGGTAAATGTTTATTCCCCTACTTGAAAATCTATTTAAAGTTACCAACTTCCAAGTAGGTGGCTTGAAATTTATCTCTAAACTGTCATAAATGAGTGCAATGTGAAGGTGAATGTAGTGGGTCTTGTGATTGAAAATGGGTATTTATAAAAGATTATGAAATACTTAGTCTTATTACTGATACTTTGAAACTGTGTATCTCTGAAACTGTGTATCTCCCAAAGGCAAGTTCCTGCGGCCACCCCAGCTCTAAAATCTGTACCTGGCCTAGAAAAGGTTGCATAAAATCCTAGTTTGCTCTGTACATGGGTTTTGGTTGTGTCCAAGAGCCAAATGTATCATCTTCTCTGCTCATATTGATCATCATTGTCCAAATTCATTACAGATCCTATGTACACTAGTTCATAATAACTTCATCACTGGCAACACTGAATGGTTCTTTCTGCAGAGAAGGTTAGTTTTTAATGTCTTAACATTTGTCCTGCCCTCTTCTAGTGTTGGCAATCCTCATCAAACCAGCACTGAGCCTGTTACATGTTATCACTTTACTGATATTTTTGAACTAAAAAAAATCCCTTAATGTTTATTAAGACCTTCTTTAATTATAACAGAATGATACTTTTACCTGGTCTTGGAAAAACAATGACATTTTAGAGCCAGTAACTACACAACATATAGGCATGATTTTTCAGAAGGAATTTTTTTTATGAGAATTGGTATTCTTGAGATCTCCCTTTACACAGACTAAACTGTCTGGTATGAACCTGAGCAGAAAGGTGCTGTAGAGGTAAGCATGGCAAGGAGCCCAGCTCCCAGCTCAGGGCTCCAGTGGAAGCTGTCTGCTACACAGAGCTGGAGGACAAAGAAAGCAGAGAAAATGTACACTCTGTAAGAAATGGATAAACGGATCATATGCTCAGAGAAATTAGAAGTCAAAGAAATGTGAGACCCTTCCCTTCAACCCAATCTTTGAGAGCAACTGAGTGCCGTGAGGGAATATTAAGCACAGTGCTGTGCAGCATTACCCAGGCCACAGTGGTTACTCCTTAGATATGTGGCATTGCAAAGATCTCAATTCATGCAATGTAATTAAAAAAAAACCCAAAACAATTAAAAAGAGCTCTCAGAAACATCTGCTTTGCCAGGATACTTTAATGTCTGTGGTTTTGCTATATGTAATCCCTAATATAGGCAAAATACTGTCCTCAAAATGTCTTAAAAGTAAGCAATTTTGTTTTTTGCTTTTTTTTTAAAGTTGAAAATGTTCTTACTGAAGTCAATGAAAAAAATCCATTTGATTTCAGTAGGAGCAGGATTTCACCAGCAATTATAGATTTTAGTATGCTGGATCACAATATGATGTTATATGTGATAGAATCAGCCATCTTCAAAAATATCTTGTGTTTGGAAAATTAAAAATATAAATGAAAATTTTAAAAAAATGCTTGAATATCTCATTGCTTACAATTAACCATCTGGTTTTCTGTACATAATCTCATTCTGAGGTGTAAAAAACACCTCAAATCACACCCAAACAAAAGTCCCAACAAACACCTAATACCATGTAAGGGCTTCATGGATCCTTTATTATGGAGTCTTTGGATTTTATTGTGGAAACTGATTCTTGCTCATTGAAAGTGACATAATAAGGCAATCTAATGCAAAAAAATCTTGTATAAAGTAAAAATACCATCTTAAAATTAGATACATCTATTTAAAATATTATTTCAGCACAATACCATAAAAGAAAATAATTTTTACTTTTACAAACCAGTTTGTGGTTTATCTTTCCAACCTTTTTTCTAACTGATTCTGACTCATAATTTCAAAGCAATTTGTATGCCAAGAATCCCTTAAGGAGGCAGGAAAGGAGTTGTATAAACTTACAGTGAATTTCAAAGGTAAGGGAGTGCCTATCTCCCTTGTGAACTTCCTTACAAAATATAGGCTTGTAACTCCACTTCATACAGACAGAAGCTGGGGAGAGGCAATTAAATTCAGGAAGATAACTGTACCAGGATTTTTTATTTACTAAAATGTACCTCTAAATGAATATTTTATTTCAAGAAGTTATGTTGAAACCAAGCTTTTATTTTGTTAATGAATGTTTCCTATGGACCATGATAATGAAGCTAGTAAGTGATGTATTGTTAAACCTGTGTTCTAGTGCCTGGTATGGATGGAACAACAAATATTTTCAAAGGCATCTCATTTTTCAGGTCATTCAGTTACTCTTTGCAGGGTGCAACGTAATTAGGCCTCTTCATAAAGGTCTCTGCTTCTTAATATACAACAGCCTTTCTTTTTTCTATGCTGTACTCCAAGTTGCCTACTTGTATTTATCCTACAGAACTCTGTGAGCTCTTAAAAAGTCCATTTGGCCACTGAAATAAATCATGGGCTCTAAGAACAATTTATTTCACAATAGGGGACTGATACCTGCTGATCCAGAATACTCATATCAGTTAAACTGCATATAGCTGAGGTTCAACATAATGAAACAGTGCACTTAATTTCATTTGAAACATGTCAGTGTTGCAGCCTGCTTCAAAATGTTGTTGTCTTCTTAGCTGGTAAATAAGCACAACCAATCTGTTCAGAGACTTGCTTCTTTGAAGATTCATGCTTGTGTGTAGCCTCAGACAATTATAGTCTTGCTGAAATCAGTTGGACTGCTAACTTTCATCCTGGCTCCTCTGGAGACAATTTCAAATTTTCCACTGACTTCAGTAAGGCCAGGCTGCTCTCAAAGTATTTTGTGTGCTGCATGCTGGCTAATAATACAGAAGGACGCAACCCCTGTGAAACTAGATGGGCTTTATACCATGGGAGTGTGTTTTGGTTTGGTTTTGTTTTCTAAAGATACTGTGATACTGTGTAGCATTCAAATAAACCTATAGAGAGGAAGGCCCTGGTGCAGCTTCCATCTTTTTGATTTTGTAACCTGTATTGCACCTTGCTTGTGCTTGCTTTTTTACAGTTTAACTCTTTGCACAGGGATTTGTTTTCTTGTGTCCCACTATTAAAAGATGTGTTCCCTATCAAGGAAAATAGCTTTGACATCACATTATGACCAAACTGACAACTCAGATTCTAAAGTACAGAGTCCCCCTTCTTGTTAATGCCATTGGTGCATTAACATATTCCCCTATTTTATGCCTTCCTCTTCAGCCAGCTTTGGAGCTGAAGTTTTCTCCAAATTCTTCTTATTTGTTGAAGTGCCTATTTTTGTTTCATCTCTAAAACTGTTGCATCTGTGCCACACATATTATATATCACCTCTGAAATATGCCTTTTGCAGTCTGGACTGTGAGTTTGATGCCATGTTAAGAACTTCTGTGATTAGGGCCCTTCCCATAAATTAAACAATATTTCCAACCTAGCTCACTGAGTACTTAACTTGCAAGTATTCTTCCCAGGAATGAGACTTATTTTTAAATGCCTGTGGTAACTCATCCCATTCAGTGTTTTATTGGCTGACTTCAAGTCCTCTGTCAAACACAGCCACACTGCAACATGTTGATGATTTATTCTTTGTGCATAAATATACTGTAATGTATGTTCTGTTTGGATCATCTTCTAGTTCTAGTGACCACCTTATCATGCTCATCTTATCATGTGGGGAATGTTGCAGGGTTTTGATCAGCTGAACAGTAGTTTTGTGATGAAATGGGCTGCAATTTAACTTCTAATCTGATTTTGCTCCAAAGGTGAAAACTAGATTTTTCACTACCAAAATTTATGCAACAAGTTGTACATTTCTACTAGATCATAATCACTATCTATTCCTGTCATGTCTCTTTTAACTACTACAAAGAAGTAGTGGCTATGCACTAGTGTTGATCCTCATGTTGCTTTACAATATGACTACATGAGCACTATATCATTTTAACATTCAGGGATGAGAGTTTTATTTGTGCTTTTATTCATCAAACACTTCAGCATGCTAGCCCACAAGCTTCTGTATCTACCTACTTCAGAAAGATAGCTGATCATGACCATAAATAATTTCTTTCATATGCTTTAATCAGAAGAATTTGATTCTCCTCCCACCTGTCCTCCTGTGAAATCCAGGTAACAACTTAGGAATTTTGTAAGTACAAATTTAGTGTAGTTTTTGCACTAGACTGCAGATGTGCTCAAAGCAGTCTCAGGGGCTATAATGATGAAGAGTTTATGGTGGGAGACAGAATTCTGCATTGATTCTCCAGTGGATTCCACACTGGAAAATGTTTCTAATGCAAACTTGCTTCCTACCTGTTTAGTTCCTTAAAGCATACCTTGATAAATATTAAACTATGTCCATGGAGATTCATCTCCCTCCTCTTTCACTTGGTGGTAACTGTGCCCAAAACTTCTAGTGCTCATTCTCTGCTTCTTAGAAATGCAGGATTCTGTGTTAACTGAACTTCAAGTATTCCTTGTTTCATAGAATTCTTGCTTATAATAGGCATTTGCTAATAGATATTATAATTATGCCCTTGTTTAATATTTCTGGAACCCATAACTGTGACAGTGATTCTAATACATCTGACATCACAATGTAGCTAAAATGTGACTGGACATTGTCTACTAAAATTGCTGCAATAAGGTAGTTGAAGATACAAAGCAGCTACTGTCTGACGTCTGCTGTGCAAAGCTTTGTGTATTTAAAAACCCTACAAACTTCAGCTGTTTGATTTCAAATGTAAATTATTTGTTCTCTTGTTTTACTGGAGAAGTTATGGAATGAGAACATAAATTTTTCCTATCCCTTTATTGATGGCTGTGGGACATTCCTTTTGCCTTTATGATATTTTGCTCTGGATATGTGGAAAGATTATAAGAATTGTAATTGATTTGTCCTTTCTTGTCTCTCGAGTCTTGGTAACTTTAAGTTTAAATGTGTAAATTGTTCGATACCAGTGGATGTCAGAATTTCAAACTTCTACCTGAACAGTTAGACTAGCTTTGCTAATTAGAGGCATCTTTCAATATTAACTTTGAAAACGTGATGTAGCACAACCCTAAGCACCTTTCTTCCATTAAACAGTCTTTAGTGCTTCCAACACTGGGTGTTAGAGTCAAACTTGCTTGACCCTTGCTTTCAGTTATAAAAGTAAATAAATCATCTTAGTTGGCTCTTTAGCTCACTTAATAAAGTGCAATCAAGACTTTTATTTGTTGTTATAATTCTTCAAGCAACTTACATAAAGAACTTCAGGTTGATTTCTAATTAACGTTAAACTAGACACAATATCTTGCTCTATTTTCCCCCCATGTTTTTCTTATCTTTTTTCCCCCATCTCCCTGACAGCTCTTTATATTGGATGAAGCTTGATTCTACATCTGTCACAAAATATTTGTTCTAAAAATTCCACAGCCCTCCACAGTACTGTGCTCAAGTTTTCCAGATATTCTTTTGCTATTCTTTCACTGCTAAACATTTGGCAGTAGAAGTACTCACTGCTCTGAAGGAAGATGTCACGCTTCATGAATCTTTAATGAATGAAAACATGAAAAGACTATTTGTTTATGGCATGACATGATTTTTTAACAAAACATATGTTCCCAGGCAGGGATGCCATAAGTGCAGCTAGAATTCTGACCACAGGTATACAGGTTTGTTTCCAGGTGGCTCTTCTCTATTTGCATTTTACTGCACTGACAACACTCTTAGGCACATGATGTGATTTTCGGGGTGATTCTGATGCAGGGCCAGGAGTTGGTCTTCAATGATCCTTGTGGGTCCCTTCCAGCTCAGGATAATACATGATTTTATGATTTTCTGTAATGAGTAAGAAGCTGTAAGGCTTTTGCAGAATTAGGGCTTACTGTAACCAATGTTCTTGTTAGTTACAAATAGCAATAATCAAGAGAAGCAGAGGCATAAAAGGACAATAGAAAGAAAATTCTAAACAAAGTGCATTAGTTCTTTTGCTTTTCTTCATTCAATGACCCTATAAATAGTGATGCGTAAATATTATGGTAATAAGTATATTAAAATGTTGTTAATAGACACAAATAAGTGTCCTTTAATTATAAATTGATAATTTATCCTTTTCTTTCACAAATTGCCATGAAGGCTTAGGGGTTTTATTGTTTCATGTTCCTTAGAGAACACATGTTGTTCTAAGCTTCTAATGGAAATTCTTCCCCAGAAAACAGGTGTTTCCAGTCCTCACAATGAGTCATTATTTGGTTTGGCAGGATGCTGCAAACAGTGCCTAAGGTTTTTAAATCTTTTAGAGGTATACATGCATGTGATATGTACACAGCATTTGATTTCTATCTATCAACTCTGAGAAAATGCAATGCAGCTTTATCACCTTCACCTAGATGCTTTTCTGTCATAAAGTGTTCTGTAGGTTAGAATCAGAACAGAATTATTTTATCAAATCAAAATATTGTGGTCTTAATTATGAGGCTGGAAACTGCATGATGAAGCTAAAAATTAAGTACCAAAATTATCAATATTTAGCAAGAACAATTCTTGTCTGCCCTGGTGTATCTCATCCAATGTTATTGAGATCTGGCCTAGATAAAATTTTAAACTTGGTGATGCGTATTGCCCTTCAATACTGAGCCCTAAGGTTTTGTTGGGCAATCTTTGTGTAGCTCCTTTTTAGCCTCATCCTGTCTGCCTGTGGTTCTCTCATGGATTCTGAATTTTCTTCCCCTAGTTCTCATCCTTTACCCCCATCTCACTCCCAAGAGGGATTTATGGGTCCCTTAGTTTGAAGCTTTTCATCTGTTGTGTTCAGTTGCTAGGAATGCAGTTTTGGTGGTTCTATATTTCTTGCTGGGTTTGTTTCCTCTGAGCAACAATGGTACATGGACAGGGTGGTAGCTGAACCATTCTCCATTAACAGAATCAGAGAATTCAAGGTATATCTGGGAAGTAATTTTAATACAGGAACAATACTATATGTGCATGGATAAAGCCCACAGCCTTTCCAAGCCATTCATTTTCATCATGGTCTTAGTTCAAAATGCACTACTTTAAAAATCCTAGATACATTATTGCTACCCACTGCAAACATCTGCAACAATCAGCTCCTTGGAACAAATTTCAAAGTGTCTTTCCATGATGGCAAACATTAACAAGTAGATTAATTTGTGGCTTAATTGTAACAGGTTACCCAAATAGCATGACTTCAGAGCTGTCTATCCAAGTACAGCCTGCTACAGAACAATAATTTTGGCTAGCATACAGGAGAAACTGGAAGCATCATCTCATTTGTGGTGCTGGGATCAGCCTGTGGCGATCCTACAACCCTGGCTTAATTAATCCAATTTTGGCTTTAGACTTCTATCTCTGTTTGGCACAAAAAATACAGCTGTGCTGTGAATTTTACTGGAAGCAGACATAACTGTGCTATGCGTTCAGAAGGTTTTCATGCTGAATATTTATTCTTTTTACTCATCCCATAGTTAATATGTGCAGGCATTTGTGACAGGTTGCTACTTGCTGACTGATTGGCACAATTAATTTCCATGTTCCAGTTGAGCTACAATCCTGAAATACAGTTTGCTCATTCATTATGGGCTATTGCACATAAATGAGGGGAAAAAATCTCTCATTTGAAAACTGACCTTTCCATCAGAGACTGTCAGTCCTCTGGCTGAGATTTTGAAATATTCTGATGCCCTTCTACATGTTATTTGGGTAGCAGTTTTGAAAGAGATCTATATGCTCAGGAGGGACTCAGAATCACAGTGCACAATTCAAATTGATCAACTTGGAGATCCAGTCTTGTTAAATATACAGAGAATTCAGTAAAGTCTGTGTTTACCTTTTTTGGTATGTTGCCATCTGCTGTAGAGCATTCCACTTCTGTTAAGAAAAGAAAGAGAGTAGTTGTCATCATTGACTCCCTTTTGAGAGAATCAGAGGGCCCATACCAACGAGAACAAACCATACATACACCTGCTGCCTCCCTAGGACCCAGATAAGAAACATCACCAAAAAACTGTCCAGCTGGTATGGCCTTGTTATTATTATCCATTACAGCTTCTTCGTGAGGGCAGCGATGAATTCACAACAAGTCTGAGGGCAACCAGTAGAGACCTCATGGTCTTGGGATGACTAGTTGAAGGGTCAGGAGCACAAGTAGTGTTCTTCTCTATTATTCCAGTTGCAAGGAATGATGAGGGAAGAAACAGAATATCATACAGATAAATACATATCTTCGAGTCTGCTGCTACCAACAGAATTTTGTGGGTTTTAAATCGCAGGTCAGTTTACATGACACCAGGTCTGCTGGTGACAGACAGGGTACACCTGTCTCAAAGGAGAAAAAAGATTCTTGCTCAGGAGTTAGCAGGTCTCACTGAGAACACTTTAAACTAGATTTAAAGGGAGAAGGGATTAAAACCAGGACTGCTAGAGATACGCCTGAGGGTGGCTCCTAATGTGGAAATTAGGGCTTCCTCCTGCAAAAAGATGGTGGGATCAACAGCCTAGCTGAAGTGCATCACCAACATATGCAGCATGGGCAACCAGCAGGAGAAGCTGGAAGTCATTGCACAGAAGGAAATTTGTGATATCATTGCCATCACAGAAATATAGTGGGACAACTCACACGACTGAAGTGCTGCAATGGATGCCTATGTGCTCTTCAGAAAAGACAGGAAAGGAAGGAGAGGTGGGCAGGGTTTGAGTGTGTTTCAATTGTCTGGAGATTAATGATGGTGATGATATGGTTGAGTATTTATGGGTAAGAAACAGGGGGAAGGCCAACAAGGTAGATATCCTGATCTGGACAAAGAGAGAGGTGAAATATTCTAGAAGCAACAGGGAGAAGTCTCACAGTCCCAAGTTCTAGTTCTCATGAGGTATTTTAACTTGCCAGATGTCTGCTGGAAATACAACATAGCAGAAAGAAAGTAGTCTAGGGAGGTTCCTGGCACATGTAGAAAATAACTTCCTGACACAGCTGGCAAGGGAGCCAGCTAGGGAGGGTGCCCCACTGGACCCGCAGTTTGTGAATAGAGAAAGACTGGTGGGAAATGTGGCAATTGGAGGATGCCTTGGTCACAGTGATAGAGTTTTCAATTCTTGAAGTAAGAAGCAGGGTTAGCAGAACTGCTGCCTTGAGCTTTCAGAGGGCACTGTGGCCTGCTTAGGAGATAGGTTGAAGAGAGTCCAAGGAGCATTGGACAATGCTCCCAGGCACATTGAGTGATTGCTGAGGATGTCCTGTGCAGGGCCAAGAGTTGGATTCAATGCTGCTCGTGGATCCCTTTCAACACCTAATATTCTGTGATTCTGCGATTTTGAGTCCCTTGGGAAGGTTGTTCTGAAGGACAAAGGTATCTATGAAGGCTGGATATTCTGTGAAGAAGAAAATCTCAAAGATGCAGAAACAGGGTATCCCCATGTGCTAAAAGATGAGTCAGCATGGAAGATTGGCCTGACTGAACAGAGAGCTTTGGCTGAAACTTAGAGGGGGAGAAGTACAGAGTATATCAGCTTTAAAAGAAGGGGCAGGCGTCTCAGAAGAATTACAAAGGTATCTATGAAGGCTGGATATTCTGTGAAGAAGAAAATCTCAAAGATGCAGAAACAGGGTATCCCCATGTGCTAAAAGATGAGTCAGCATGGAAGATTGGCCTGACTGAACAGAGAGCTTTGGCTGAAACTTAGAGGGGGAGAAGTACAGAGTATATCAGCTTTAAAAGAAGGGGCAGGCGTCTCAGAAGAATTACAAGGATATTGTGAGGTTATGCAGGGAGAAGAAGGGCCTAGGAGAAGTACAGAGTATATCAGCTTTAAAAGAAGGGGCAGGCGTCTCAGAAGAATTACAAGGATATTGTGAGGTTATGCAGGGAGAAAATTAGAAGGGCCTAAGTGCAGCTAGAAATTAATTTGACTACAACTATATTCTGGTTGTAAAAGACAACAAAAATTGTTCTTTACAAATATATTGGCAACAAAAGGAGGCCAAGGAGAATCTTCATCCTTCATCGTGTGCACGGGGAAACATAGTGACAAAGGCCCAGGAAAAGGCTGATGTAATTAATGCCTTCTTTGCCTCAGTCTTTAATAAGACTCTTAAGATAGGTCTTTAGAAAGACCAGGTGTTCTCAGGGTAACTGGGACCTGAGCTTTAAGACAGGGATTGGGAGCAGAATATAACCCCCTTAATCCCAGAGGAAATGACCTGCTGCACCACTTGGAGGCACGAGTCTATGGGCTATTAAAGCATAAATAATATTCTTTCCCATCTTGCTCAGTGGAACCTGTATGAGACATTGACTCAGACATACAAATATGGGTAAATATATGAGATTATTTCACTCTGTAATCTAAGAGAACCTCAATGTTAAAAATGCCTGGATAACGCAACAGGTAACAACTACACTAAAGTAAATGTAATCTACATCCCTATGAAAATTTATTAGAATTTTATAGTTACTACTTAACTGTATATTCCAAGGATATAGTTGTCATTTTACTTTTTATGTTATTGTTATTGCTATTAGATAATGGGTGTCTTTTTTGGGTTTTGTTTTTGTTTTGCTTTTTTTCTGGAAAGGTGATGTTGAATTGGAAATTCTTGGGTCTGAAACAATCTTATCAGTTGGTCCTCCTCCAAAATATACATCAGTTTCTAGGCAGCATAATATCAATCTTCACCTGCTTGTGATGTTCTTTGGCTTCCTTAGAGCTTCCAGATCTTTTCAAATGAGTCATTCCTCCTAAATCTAACTGTGCTATGGCTTGGCATTGCAATTCTTACTACTGGACAATGATATCTCTTTGCTGTTAAAACTAACACCTAAAAGAAGAAAGTCACTTTGACTGAGAAGCAAGTAATAATAAAAAATTATTTGAAAGAAATCAAATAAAGGATAGATTGGATATGGTCTGAAGCAGGGTAATAATGTGGTACATTTTTTGGCACAGTTCTTCGTAGTATTTTTCTCCTGCTTATCTCAAACTAGTAAATCTTCTTAAAACCTCTCAGTGCTAGGACTCTTAATTGGAGAGTGCTTTTTCCATCAATTGTTTTTCATAGTCTCTCTTTTTCAAGTACGTCTTGACTATTGAAATAATTATATATTAGATGCAAAATGATCAAGGGGAAGAAAGGCTGAAGATGAGTTAGGAAAGGACTGAAAACTAAGCTTAAGGGGTACTGAGAAGCATGAAGTATTGATCACCACCTCTTGACAGTTTCCTCCAGAGAAAACTGAAAACAAGTAAACGTATAGTGCTAGAAACTATTGTATGTGGAAGAGGAAAGGGTATAATTTGTGGATTAAACATCCATCGTTTGTTGTAGAAATCATGTGGAATGAATCTATAAAAGAAACCAAGAGTACTGAGGTACTGTTTGGCCTGAAAGATCTTCCACATAGGAAGGATCCACTGCAGATGTTTTATATTCAGCAGCCATGGGGTTTTACAGTGTCTGGGAGAAACAAATAACAGAGCCAACACTTACAAGGTAATCCACAGGTCCAAAGAGAAGGCTATTTGATCAGATCCCAGTTGATGTCACATAAATAGCAGAATGAATTTAAATATTTAAAACTGTATGTGATCGTAATGATTATCAAAATGTATGAGTGTTTTGTGGAAAGGAACAGGTGGGAATTGTTCCTTTATAAGCCTCTGACATGAATGAATTGGAATTTACCTTTATTTTGGTGCCTTTCATTGTGTGCTGTCAATCAGCTAGAAAGCAGATAGAGGATTAAGAATTCACTTTCCATGTTGCCAGAGGTTATGAATGGTTTCTGATCACATTCTCATTAAAAACATTCATTATGTGTTACAACTGACATAAAAATTATAATCTCTACTGTCTAAGAGTTCCTAAAATTTAGTTTTGGAGGTTATATCAGCATTAATTTACTAAACTACCTTCACCTTAAATCTCCAATCTGGCCAACATCATCTCAGATCTTAACAGAAGTGCATATTGAATAAAATTTTAGTAGCTTCTTATGAAGTAGTGATGGTATGTCCAAGTTCTTTGTAAGCATGTTTCATCCTACTAGGCAGACTCAGTAGAGATATGAAAAATAGTTCAACCTAGGGGGACCAAAATATGTCTGTAATTCTGAGAGTAAGTTCTCATTTCAGCATTCAAACAGCTCAGCAGATGAATATGTGCTCCATCCTATCAGATATGTGTAGCTACAAGTACTGTTACAGTGACTCCAGAAATAAATCCTCATGTTACGAAATAATTATTTAAAGAATTGTATAAAGTATTATTCATAGCCTTGACTCACTACAACTACATCCCTTTTCTTCGTGACTGCAGGATGTAGAGTACATTGTATAGAACCCCTTTTCAGACTGGTTATGGTCTTCCATTTCTAAACTTTTCAGTCAGTTTCCTTGCAGACTCATTCTCTGAGTTTTCTCTCATTTTCAAGAAAGATGGTTAAACTTTTTCTGTGTAGTGCTCATTAGTGCAGATAATATTTGGACTTGCTAAAAATATGTCATCTAATTTCCTGTGTTCTTTTATCTCTGAATTTTCATTTATCGTGTTCCCATTTTTTCCAAATTACATATATTAATTTTCTGCCTACTCCCTTGACTCTTTTTAATATAACTCTTTGCTTTTCCCTGTCCATTTTCTTTCCTATATTCTTGTTCCAATTTTATTTGGTAATATTTTTTCCTGCATAGAATGATTTAGTTTAAAGACCAAAAATTCCTCAAAATGCTTACAACATCATTTTGAAATATGTTTAGGAATAGCAAGTATTATACAGTTTTGGATTCTGCACATATACTGACTAAGCATGTAACACAAATTGATGCAATGAACCACATTTCTTAATGTTAGTATGAAGTTTTTTCATTTGAGCTGACCAAAAACCGTGAATGCAATGGCAAAATTTGCAACTAGTTTGATAAAAATTCCCACCAAAGAATAAATGGCTTTTCACAATTCTTGTCAAGCTTTCTTTACAGAAAAAAAAGAACCTCAAAATCCATCAGCCTCTGGTGATCTAAGCAATGTCTCTTCATAGTTTCTCGAAGCCACTTTTACTAACACAGTCATCTTCATTGGGAGGGCTGTTTGCAAATATTTACTATAGCCTAAAAAATAGCATTCCATTTCTTGCCTTTTTGATTTGTGACTTTTGGTGTGACTTCGAAGTTTGTCTGATTCCACCTATGGCTGTAATTGATCAGAACACTTCTCTCAGGAACATTAACCATTTTGCAGTTCTGTGGTATTAGAACTACAGTGCAGAAGTTAAGAAAAAACAACCTTCCAACCAAAAGAACCTCAATATCCCCACCAAAATTGTTTTTATAAATTTATTGGAATTCTTTTACAATGACATCAAGAATAAATAAATTAAGTTCAGAACTCCTGTAAGAATAAAACTGCAATGATTTATAGTCAGGGAAGAGGCCTTCATATATAGTATAGTACATGTGCTTAAGCATTTCTATTGGAAATCTACAATTCTTTGGTGCTATAATGAGTTTGGATGAAATAAATTTTTATTTAAATTGAAGATGTAACATTATATTCACTCATTTGGGGGCTCATTTTTTTATTGATTATAGACAATTAAGAAGTTAGCCATTTTTCTTTATTTGCTGTGCCATATTAGACTACAGCAAATAACTATTTGGAGAGTCCTCAATTTCATTCTTTCAGACTAATGACATGATTAAAAAGAAAGATTGTTGTGTTTGCTTTTGCTTTCAAAGGCTGTGCTATGTATTCCAGTGCTAATGTCAGGTATTGCTCAAATACACAAAACTGACATTGCAGAGAGCAAGATAATATTTTTTTTGCAAACAGTATTACATGCTCAGTAAGGGTACTTTTAATCATATAAAATAGGCCACCTGGTAATATTTTCTAACTCATATAATCTTTTCTATACTGAAAAATATGGTAGGTTTGTTTGCTGGTTTAGGGGCTTCTTTTTTTGAATTGTGGGTGTGGGGGGAAGCAAGTATATTGTTTTCCCCTTTCTCTGGTTTATGTGATAACCTTTGATGGGAACTAGACAATAAAGGAATTAAGCAGAGATTAAAATATGCAATTGCTAAAGCAAAGCAACAAGCAGCAGTAGCAAAGATATCAACAAATTGACCTAGGGCTGGATGACTTCCTTTTGCTCTTCATTAAACTTTGTGTGCACTGTAACTGCTTTTTCATCTTAAAAAAAAAGATAATTGAGGATTTATAAAACAGCATGTTTTGGTAAAATGATATAAAATTAAATGGATAGTTATATGCTATATCTGATATTGCTGAACCCTGTAGATGCCACTCAAAGGGTAAATTTCTGTCCTCCTTAAACAAAGCTACAGTAAATGTATCTGGGGAGACATTTCCTTCTAAGCTTTAACTGGGTTTGCTTGCATAAAATAAAAATTTAATATAAATACTCTAATTGAATAAAGAAGGAGTGAAATGGGGCTAAGAGGGGGCCTGTTCCCTTTGTTCTCAAGAGAGAGGATTTAACCCTTTGCAAGACTAAGACGCAGGTTTTGCAACTGAGATGAACCTGTCCTGCAATCACAGCTATATTGTGTAACATAACTATATCCTTGTTTGATTTATACATCTGCAGTTCTGCAAAAATAGATTAAAAAACCCACTATCTATGGCTAAGTCCAAACATGTCTCCTAATACCTCTTCACTTAAAAAAGAATATTTGATAGGCAATTAGAAGTAGCACATCCAAATCCAATACCTGAAAGCTGTTCCCTCTCTGGATTTCTTAAAAAGCATTTTTATCTTACTTTTTCAAAACTATTTTTCAGGATAATAAAGGGGTGTTTTACCCAGCTTCCATAAAAATTGACTGTCTTCTGTGCATTTATCTGTGTGGTACAGGATGTTTGCGTCTGAGAGTTGACAGTGTTTCTTGATAACTTGATATTAATTGCATTTTGAACAGAATAAATGCTAAGTTGAAGACTGAGTTATATATTATCCCAGGAGATGTGTTTATTGTTAAATTAACAGAGAACACTGTCAGAATTTTATTGTAGAAGGACCCTAGGAAATTCTGCAAATTGGCTGATCAATAGCCATAGTAGCTTTCTATCAATGTACATCAAAGTTTTTTCTGGTTTTCATTGTTTTAGTAATTTGAAACTGTAGCAGCTGAAAAAAAAAGAATACAGAGTAGATGATAGAAATTACATTGATATAGCTGACCTAAAAGTGATGCATTTAATAGAAAACAGAAGACATAAAAGGAATGAAAAAAAAGGAAGAACAACACGGGTCAAATATTAGAGAATGGAGCCTGGTCAAAAGCTTTTTGAAAGTCCAAGTTGATTATATCAGTTAACCAATGCTCATTAACTCTTTCACAGTGATCTGAGATTTTGAGGGGCATCACTGCCTATGAAAGGCATGTGAACCTTTAGCTAATATTTCATACTTTTCTATACATCTATTAATTCTAGAATAATAATTCTTACCTATTTTCCTGATGGCTATCCAATTTACTATTCTGTAGCCCCCTAAATCATCACAGGATTCCTTTTTCAAGAATTTTGTCTCTTCAATTCAGATTTTTACTCCTCTTGCCAGAGTCTGATTAGAGCAATAATTTACTATATGCCACAGTTGGTAACTCAGCAACTGCATGCTAGACTTCCTTCACTCTTGAACAAATTGCCCAGTCCTGAAAATTGTTACTGTTCCATTTATTAATTTTCACTAAACCCTCTTCTATTGATGCTGTTTTTAAAAAAAATAGTTTCTCCATCTCATCCCTTTTGAAGAGGGGAACCTTCCTGACCTTCTCCATAGTTAACACTGATGAAAGGATTCACTTATCTTTTCTGCAGTTGTCTTCCCTTAATTTAGTGCTCCTTTTGTGCTTTGATAATCTACTGGCCCCACTGATTCTGCAGTTGTCCTGCTTCTTCTGTGCTTGAAAACATTTTTATGATTATCTTTTATGTCTTCTGCTAGTTGCATCTTAAGGTATTACCTGGCTTGCTTTATTGTAGTTTTACATTTAACTTTCTAGCCCTTGTTCATTTTTTCTCATTTGGAAGTGAATGATTATTTCTGAATTTTAAAATTAATTTGGTTATTTTTTATTGTCAACAAATCTTTATTCAAAGATTCCAATATGTCATCATTACCACTCTTCAGTCACCCCAGCAGACATCTGAAAGTTTTGTAGTGTGTCACTGTCAAAAATCTATGAAAAGGAAATTTGGAAAACCTAGTAATCAAGAATTCATGAGAGACGTGCATGAGTTAGCAATCCCATATCTTACTTTGGGTGATTAAGTTGTACAGAATTAGAGCTTTTATGTTTTTGTCAAATTTTAAAAATAGATGGGCACTGAACAGAGCTATTTCAGGCTTGTACTTCCAGGTAGTTTTTAACAGGCATGGCTTTTTACATTTATTTCAATTTATCTGTAATACATCAGTTCTTCTTGGTACAATTTTCATCTCTATAATGAGACATACCCTTAAGTTCTTGTCCAGATGCATCTCCTTGTACCTATTATTTTATATTATGTATTCTGACATGACTGCTTTCATCTAGTATCTGTCTGGGGTACTTAATTTCAGTGGCATTCCAAAATTGAAGTCTTCTCAGGATATATACTGTTAAGCACATTAGTAAGGATTTAGATAGGAACAGAAATTATGAGCAGTATAAATTTCCAATGGATTTGAGGGGCATTAAAATAACTAAAAAACCCTCAACAAATTCTTTCTAGTGCTATTTTCTGGCTGCACATTTGCAATGTTTATTTTATTCTATATTTATTTGCAGATGGTATTACACAACATTTCTACAGTTATCTTTCTAATGCAAGTGATCATTGTAAAAATTAAAGAATGTAACAATTTAAATGGAAACCATCATAGTAACTGAGGGAGGCAAGGTTTTAGCATAAGAATATCTTGTTGACACTTAAAAGTGTACAATTTTCTCACATAATTGTCATTATACAGCTAAGCTAAATTTATTCTAAATTGATGCTATTTAAAACTGATTAACCTCTTTCTTTTTTCCCCCTTTTATATAGGAAGATGTAACAGTCTTATCTGGGAGGAAAATACCATTGCTACTATAATTTAATTTTTAATATTTATGACTATGCAAAGGAAAGTGCCTATTGTGTTCTAGGTACCACTCTAAAACTACTTTTCAGGAAATTTTAAAAAATCAGCAGTTTAAACACATCTACATCCCAACCAATCAAAGCTGGTAAAGACTATGTTGTTTGTCAGCAGTATTTCATAACAATGTGCTTGCTTGCAGATTCAGGGTTGTAAATGATATGTTTTAGGCTACTCATTTCTCAGGTGCCTCTCTTATTTTTGTCGTGTTAATCCAAATGGAATTCAAAGTATCCTCAATACTTATCTGTTTGGGGTTTTTTCATTTGTTTGTTTGTTTGTTTAAAAATACATTACTATCAGTCAATGAAATTGGTCTTCAACTACTAAGAATGTATTGCAGCAAATGGACTCTCAGCTAATGTCATTGGAATGTCAGGTACTAGAACCTTAGGGACTAGAGAAAGAATGAAGGAATTATAGTCAGTAAAAGACAGAATTACAGGAAGTGTGAAATGAAGCTCCCAAATAAATACAGTACAGAGTATGCCATGGATTGATTATAGTTGGTATGTGTAGAAATACCTGGGAATTTTGCCTGTGGTTGCACCACATATGAGTTATTGACTCTTTCTGCACTAGTGAAATAAAAATCATTTATAGTCTGACATTTCTATATAAGTACAACCAGAGGTTGTCACATATACCTGCTTACAGTCCTACACAAAAATAAATGTGCAATTAAAAAAATTTATATCAAAAAATCCTCTGTGGGTCTGAAAAAGAAACCTTTGACTGCTCAAGAACATGCTCTGTGTTTTGAGCTAAAGGTAAAGCTCTGCACAAGCACAGTCTGCAGGAAATCTTTCTTACCTGATCTGTGGTTCATTTCTTATTCTGTCCCAGTCTGCTATTATTCTTCGACCAATGTTTTTGGGCTAAGATCAGCATTGGTTTACATTTTTTGCACTTCCATCAACTGTGTACGGAGTGTTCCACATAAAACCTCTACCCTGAATTTCATCATTCAATGGAACTTTTCTTGTGGACTAGCTATAACTTGGCTCACTTCTCCCATATCACAAGCTTTAAATAAAATCAGATGGTTTGGGGATATTGTTGTGCAGAAAGGATTTTTCCCTCCTTCGTTCTAGCCTTAGGATGAGAAACTAGCTTTTCTACCTCCTATAGAATTTTCTTCCCATCCTTCTGTACAGTTTATTTTCCTAGCCAGAAGAACTGATATATTTTTTTTTGTGGTGGAAAGGGAATAATTGAATCCTTTAAATAAAAAGCAGTAATCAGAAAACCAATGAACACTTAGCTTCATTTTACTTGACCTTTGTGTTACTTACACAAGGCAGTTTTCAGAACTGATACTCAATTGAAATTTTTTCCCTGAAAAAGAAAATAAAATTATAATTAGGGTTAACTGAATCAAACATGATGCATGCCAGACAAATCCATGGCAATTTAGCATAATACAAGTTTTAATCCAATCTGGGCAATCCTTCTTTTAGGCTCATGGAGTTCATAGTGCATGCACTTGTATTCATTGACTGGTTTTGACAATCAGGAAGAGAAGGAGGAAATAGCAGTGAAGAAAACAATACATTCAGGTCTGTCCTTTAGGAGGTAATATGGTTTTAAAACCATATTAAAAGACAGTTCTTACACTATGCAGCTTCTAGCTGAACAGGTCTGCTGGATGACAGAACATATGAGAGTAAAATCATCAGCATTAAAATTTTTCCATTGTGTAACCCCTTCTGATGTCACTTCTCCTTTCCAAATATATGCTTGGAGGAAATGTAGCTAGTTTTGGATGCAAGGAAGACCGTAAATACATAAAGCACTCAGGTAAAGAAAAATTATGCTGGACAGATAAAAGAAAAAAATAGTCTACGTAGTCTGCTGGGATTTAGTTGTCATTACCATCATTTTGGAATGATGCTGGTTAAGAAATTATGGTGAACTGCTGCTGAAGTGCACCTGAGTTTTGCATCACACTGTTTCATCAACATTGATTTCCCTTAGATAACAGTGTATTCTGAAACCCAAAAGAAACTTTAGGGATATAAATGAAGGGCAAAAAATATGCAGAGACAAAAAGTAAGCAGCAAATACATAAGCTCTATGCATTTTGTGACCAGGAATGTTTTATATTTGTTGCTTTATACATGCTCCTTTTATTGATGCTTTACTAGCTTGCACAGAATAATTAGAGTACAGAATTTCACTTTGTCATTCCTGCCTGAAGCCCACAGCTTGCAGCTGCTTTATACATGAAGAAAGAACCAGGTTCAGCTGTTTGAAATAGCCATATTAGAGAACAGTATTGGCTGTGGGCAACAAGTAAGCATAAACATGGAATATTTCTTGTGGGAAACATTGATGATTGTCATTTCTTTGCAATATAGTTCCTTAACAGAAAGAATGAATATAAACATGCACAGACCTTTTATGGTTCTTTATGGGCATCTGCTTCTTTTCAAATCATATCCTGACTAATTTCAAAAATTTCTGGAAATTTTATTGTCCTTTTAAGACAAGGAAAATTATACCATCACTTGTACTTAATGTGACAAATTTGTTTAGTTCCTGGAAACCCTTAATATGTGCTCTTTTTAGTGGCATCTGATATAATTACTAATACATGTTTAAACAAGAAGAAAAAAATATGATCATAGTTTTTCTATTATAGAATAAATATAATAGGGCATCTGTGTATCCCTGAGCAGCAATATAGATTTTCAGGAAAAAAAAAGTTATCCTGTCAGATATTATTAGTAATGGCAGTGACAGAGAATCCATTGCAATCACAGCTAAATTGTTTCTATGATTAGTTTTTTTGGTCATAAAAATTCTGTACCATGTTGCTAGCTTGAATTTATATTGCTTTGTTCTCTATCTCTTACATCTTTGTTGCATCTTTGTGTGCTGGAGTGAGGAACTCATTATAAAAATTTTGTCCTGATGTAGATACTCACAAACTGAAATCAATTCACTAGTTAACCCTGCGCTTGGTAATCTAAATAGCTTGACCCCCTTCATTCTTTCATGATACGGCATATTTTCCAATTCTTTCTTTACAGATTGTCATTCATTCTGGTAAGACAAGTGAGTCTTGCTAGAGAAACCAAGAGAAACTGAAAATTGCTCAAGAACCTTACCTACACTCGTTCGCCTCTCTTCCTTTCCCCAAAAAATTAGAATCTACCCAATTAATCTGTTTTTTGTTAGAAGGACATCAATTTTCCCCAAATTATTTTAGTAATGTTTACCTTAAATTTGTAAAAAAATGACAAATTTAGTACTTGATCTGGTAAAAGTTCAGCCAAACATATTATAGCAGGAGGATAAAATATGCACTACTTCCAAAGTACATGCTCTCTCTTCTTGCAAAACCTAATATTAATCCACGTTAAAAGGGTGTCATAATAGACTTTTTATTTGTTGGGGAAGAGAAAAGGAATGACATGGTCATCCTAATGTAAGGAAAGAGTTCCTGAATGTAGATGCCAAATAAGTGACATGAAATAATTCTGATACAGTTGTTTGAGCTCAAGTGGTATCTCCTGTGGCTTCTGGCTTACTGAACTGGGTGACTTGCATTACTCTTAGTACATAACACAGGTTTCCAAATTTTCATCATGTGCATGTGACCTCAGCATTATGTTTGCAAAGCTTCTATTGGGCTCCTGAAGTTAACTGTAAGACATCCCATTAAAGCTGCATTGCTGAAAACCTCAAATGAAAAATGAAGTTGCAGTCCAAAGCTGAAATGTCTCCATTTTGAATTGCTGTGTTTACAAGATCCATTGCCTTTAAATAGTACTCTGTGAGCAGCCTGGATACATGATGAAATCTTTCAATTTCTTTTTATTTTTTCATAGGGGTTTATGCTTTTATTAATGGCTGGAGAAATGTATGAGTGTAAAATACAAATTTTTGTCTGGGAAAACTGTCTTAGCATGTCCTGTGGAAAGAAAACAGAATTTTGTTCCTTCTACATCTTATTATTAAATTCCCATAACACTGTCATTTTTGCAACTTGCTATCTATGATAAACCCCATAAAGTGTTTGATGACTCATATTAATGAAGATATTCCCAGTAGATGAGAGCCAACTAGTAACCTTGCATAATTTAATCTACTTCACTATGAACAGCAGCTGAGAAATTGTATTTTAAACCATGTTTCTTGTGCATTTTTCAATGCAAAATGACGAGTAGTAAAATATTAAACTTATGTCTGTCTTTCACAGTGACAGACAAGACTCTTAATGAAATGTTTTTAACATGTTATTAGCAACGCAAAAGTTAAAAGTTGGTTTTCATTAGCCTTCTTGTTAGCAAGTAAAAAAACTTAGAGAGATGTGCTTTTTTTCCCTCTTTATCAAGAAAAAAATTATTTCTTACATGTTTTTAGCCATGCTTTTGACAGCAAAAGGTTACTAGCTGATTCCAAATAAGAAAACTAAGTGTGGGTATAAAACAGTAAAATATAATGATGCAGCAAATTTACTTCTAGAGCTTTTCTAGAAAGGTACTGTCAAAGTAGAATGGTTGTCAGGAGAATTAAAGCATATTTCATTTCTATAAATAGCAAAAGCACTTAAAAAAGAGAAGATATGATGTATTCTAAGAGAGTTTTATTCCTGAGATTTCAACAGTTTTCCTACTGGGAATTCTGCTTCCTCATAAATTCCCCAGAAAGTTTTTCCTCATACTGCGTGCATTAGTGTACATGCACTTCAGCTGGGCTGATTTAACTTCTAACTCTGGCTTCCCAGCCTGAGGCTCATCTCTAGAAAGCCTGGCTCCCATCCCTTCCCCTTTCAAACATAGTTTAAAGCCCTCCTGATCAGTTCTGCCAACCTATGGGCTACAGTTCTTTTGCCCCTGCTAGAGAGATGAAACCCATCTGACTCTAGCAGGCTTCGCAGCACAGAATATGCCCCATGGCCGAAAAAGCCAAAATTCTGCCAGTAGCACCAATCCTTTATCCACCTATTGATGAAGTGGGTTTTCCTACTCCTCTCCTCATCCATCCCTGCTATTGCAGGAACTGAGGTGAACATCACCTGTGCTCCTGTCCCATTAACTAGTCTGCCGAGTTTATTGAAATCCTTTTTAATTACCCTGATGTCTCTTAATATCATATCATCACTGCCAGCCTGGACTACTAGCATTGGGTAGTAAACAGAGGACAAATGAACTCAGGGAGTCTCCCACTGACATCTCTTATCCGAGTCCTGGGTAGGCAGCAGAATTTCCTGTGGGATGGGTCCAGTGGGCTTATTAAATAGTAAATGGTATCATGAGAAGGCAACCACTGATATGCTCCAATCTCTGTCAGAAAATCATCACTGCCAGCCTGGACTACTAGCATTGGGTAGTAAACAGAGGACAAATGAACTCAGGGAGTCTCCCACTGACATCTCTTATCCGAGTCCTGGGTAGGCAGCAGAATTTCCTGTGGGATGGGTCCAGTGGGCTTATTAAATAGTAAATGGTATCATGAGAAGGCAACCACTGATATGCTCCAATCTCTGTCAGAAAATAGCAAGGGCAAGTTTCAGAATAGATGAAATCTAGTCAGCAAGCTGCACTCAATGCCTGTTAGTCTTTGTATTCTTTTCAGATCTATATTGAAAAACCTGTAGAAGAATCTAGTTTTCTGCTTATTTGCAGTACTATTGTAGTACTTGTTTGGGGTTTTTTTTGCAAAAGAAAATTAGCATTATGCTGCATATATATATTAGGTCTGTATGTATTTCATAATGATGTTAACATAATTTCCTTAAAATTATTGTATGAGAGGTTTAAGAAGTTTCTATAATATCACATCTCAGACCACAGTGGTCAAATAAAAAGATCAAGTAACATAAATCATACACAGATTGTTCTTAACAACATATTATAAGACAGATTTGTTGTTGAACATGGACAGAAAGACATAACCTTTCTATTTTGCTGTTAGTCCTATATAGACTAGGAGCATGGGGAAGATTCAGAAGGTAAAGACCACAGCTGTTGTTGGACCTTGCTTGGATTATTTTATGTTGCTGTTCTAGTAACTTCAGATTCTCAGTCACTCTGTCTTTCTGATACCTTTCTTAAGTCTATGTAGTCAGGCTAAGGTGTAATCTGTGTAGGTCTTTCTCTGACTACACAGTATAAGGCCACTGCACTTTTAAAGGATATTTTTAAGGGGTTGCTCTCAAACTAGTTCTATATTTCTTTTCCTCTGATGAAGTAGTATCTTCCTGAACTACTTTATGGGGCTGTTTTGCTAGATTCATACTGTTTGGTTCTTCTGTGCAGTTTCTTTTTCAAGCTCTGTTTAACCAATGAAAGATAGTAGCTAAGGTCTTACAGCAATTATTATACCACCACATATCTCTCCTTTTGTAATTGTGGGGGGAGGATGGAATAGGATTGAAGAGGTGGATATGAAACAAATTGCATCTGCTCTGTCTCCTCCGTTAAACATCTCTTATGAAGCTTAATTTTAAGTCCAAAACATCTATTTGTCAACCATTCCACTCCTGCTCTCTTTCTAAAATACTGTTCTTTCCATCAAGGAGTTGACAAAAGCTGCACAGCATCTTTTTATGGTTTGGAGATCCCCAGTGCAAAAGAGATGCTGATAAGCTGATGAAGTTGCCATGAAAGTCCTCTAAGATGACCGTGAGTGCTAAACCATCAGACATGCAAAGAGAGACCAGAGAACCTTGATTCATTTAGGCTGGAAAAGGGCAAGTGGTGGGAGGGGGAGAAATATAATTACAGTCTGTCACAACATAAAAGAGGGTTATAGAGCAGATAGAGCCTGACTTTTCTAGGATGTCCACAGCTAAAGGGCAGAAGGTGGCAGTCCAAATCTGTAACAGGATATAAGTAAATAAAACAGTTCTTTATTGCGACTGACCATTTTGGACATGTTGCCCAGACGTGTTCTGGAGGTTTACAAAACACCTCTGGGCAAGGTTCAGAGAAACCTGGTGTACCTGTGAAGTTACCCCTACTTGAAGAAAGCTGCTGCACTGAGTGGCATCCCAAGTAAAACTGTGTTTTATATGACTCCAAGTAGCATATAGGTGTTACTGTTCCTAGAGGTTTGATAAGGGTGGACTGCTGAAAAATGTAGTAGGGTGTGAGGTTTGATATTCTAGAGGGTGGAAGGGTCTTAGGTGCTTGAGCTTGTATGTATATGTGGGGAGAGAGAATTGAAAAGGATCTTCGATCCTGTTAAATTAAGATTTTTAAAAACAAAATGTTGGTGGTTTTTTGCTTGTTTGTTTTGGTTTTTTTTTCGTTTCCTTTGCTTTTTTTGAAGTACTCTTAAAATGGACTCATTAGAAAGATATAATAAGCTCTAGAGTTGCAAGTAACAAAAATAATCTATGGTTCCAACAAAGCACAGCTTCTTTTGGTCTTGGCCCATTGTGGAAAGTTCAATCATTCTTCCAGAAAATAAAATTGGCTTTTGAGAATAATAAATAAATTAAAGCTGTAAGTTATCATGAGAAAAATGCAGGAGTATTTTTTGGCAAAACCAATCCTATTCTTGCTGCTTTGTAATGAATACTGATAACATGGGTACATGGGAAGATTTGGAGTGAGAGGGAATGTTACACAGTCAAGAGGGAAATTGGTGATGCTTTCATCAGGAAAGAAATTTACGGAGAAAGTTTGAGGTATATTGCTAGTACAGAGTTGAAAGCACTGAAACTCAGCTTAGTCTGTCACCAGTTGTTCTCACATAAATTACTTTTTCAAGGGAAACCAGCAGCTTGCTACTCCTAGGCATAAGAATAGAGTGAACTTAAGGTGTTTGACCTATTAAGAGACAGATGTCCTCAACAGGCTCTGTCATATATGTGAAAAGTAAATGAACATAGTAGGTCTCAACAGAGACCTGAGAAGGTTTTGCAAACATATGACAAACCTTTTTGACTCTGTCTGTACAATTTGCTCAATATCTTGCTTAAATAATTTTAAAACTTTTTATAATGTTTCATAACACCTGCTAAGTATAGAAGATGACTAGTACCCAATCAATGTGTAAGTTTCTTGGCCACATAGATTCATGCTATTACTGTGATGCATAAAACATAAAATTAATCAGATAATGTCAAAATTGAGAAATTTGGCATTTGGAGACTTCTATTTCATCTAAGTTTCTTAAGAAAGTCTGAGGAGTTGTCATCAAATCCAGGGGATTTACATAAAATATTTTCTCTCATACTGGCAGTACGAAATATTTGACAATTTTATGTATATTTATGAAGCTCTTTATAGAAGCTGCTTTGACAGGATTTATTTCTGAGTGTCTGTGTGTATTTGCCATGTTATGTAGCTTGGATTTACTTATGACAGCTTATAGGTGTTAGTGGCAGGAATCAGGAATTTCCATGTTTCATGAAGTCAAATTACAAATAGGATTATAACTCTCCCCTGCCCCACCCCCTTCCCCCTCTTCACCCCTCAATTTCAGGAGCAAGTGTTGTATATCATATTTATACCAGACTGATGATGATTTCAAGATATTACAGCTCATTACTTCTGGTGACCAATAGGAAGTGAATATTCTCTGAAGCCACCAGGCTTCTTTACTCTGTTGGATCAGACACCAGCTGATCTCCTCTAGCTAGTAAAAATAGGTGGAAGAATTAGTTAACATCATTAAGGCGAATATTCCCTAATTCTCTGGGCTACCTGTAAGCAAAATGAAGTCTTTCAGAACATGTTCCAGTGTGATGACATGAAGTCATATGGAATTCTTGGTACCAGCATAAAGCATGAAAACCTCTGAAGTCCTTGATAACCCCTTCCAACCAACCTGCTTCCCTTAAGCCAATTCCTTATTTAAAAAGGAATGCAAGACTTGTCAGCTTCTGAAAGCAAAGAATATTTAAAAACCTGCTACAAGAACAATTGACACTAAATTTTTCCCATCGTTTTTTATACCAGTTGATGTTCCCTCACTTTCTATGTCCATATAGAATATTCTCTTTGTCTTCTGTACACAGTAATTTATTGTAATTGTAGAGCTTCTTTGACATCGACTGATTGCCTTAAGCAACCATAAACTACACAAATGAACCAATTCCAGCATCTGAGACAGCACACATAAGGAATTTTTTAATTATGAATCCATTTTCCAAGGACTATTATAATATTTACACTAAGCCAATAGTACTAATTCTGTTTTGTGCTTTCTGGAATAAGGTTCTGCCTTCTGTGTTCTGTAAACACTATTACCTTATACATTTGAGCAGTTAATTTGAGCTTAGGTGAGAGATGAAATGATTTGAATGTATTGGAGAATACATAAATATATGCCAAAGAGTAGTCATTGAATTATTCTGAAGGTTTGGGTATGTTTTATTTTTGTACCTAACCTTCAGATGTTTCTGTAATCTTCCTTGTTTGTGGATTCTGCAACTTTAGAGAAACTAAGTGTAGGCTGAAATTTATCCCTCTAACAAAAATTTTCCATGTACAAGAAGTTCAGGCAGTAGATGACAATCAAACTCTCAAAAAGATACATAAATTTTTTACAGTACGATGATCAAGATTTTCTGACTTAACTGCTAAACATTATGATGTGAAAAAGAAAAGAAAAGAAAAGAAAAGAAAAGAAAAGAAAAGAAAAGAAAAGAAAAGAAGAAAAGAAAAGAAAAGAAAAGAGAAAAGAAAAGAAAAGAAAAGAAAAGAAAAGAAAAGAAAAGAAAAGAAAAGAAAAGAAAAGAAAAGAAAAGAAAAGAAAAGAAAAGAAAAGAAAAAAAAGAAAAGAAAAGAAAAAAGAAAATAATAAGGAAAAGAAGACTTTTTTTTTCTTTTTTTTTTCTTACCTAACTCTAGAGTTGTGCTAATCTTTGCAGTACAAAAGTGCAAGTAGTAAGGCTGACCAGACTATTACATGTCAACAGAGCAGCAAACAGCTCACAGGAGCTTTTCTCAATATTAGATCTAATATTAGTTCTGTTTGACTGTTTATTTTTTTGTAAACTTCAAGCTATGATTTTTTAATCCCAGTGCAAACACAATTCATTTTGGAAATGTTTTTTTGATAAATCCTCTTGGTACTCTCTTCTGCTCTTGCTAGCTAGCTATAAAGCAAACAGAAATATAGTAAGCTAGCTATTTTAGCTAGCTAAGCCATTAATGTTTTGTAGCATGAGATCAGCAGTTCTTCCAAGATTTCTTGCTTTATTCTCTCTGTTCATCTTCTATGTATGCAAGGAATAACAGAAGTTATTCACCTTAAGACTTCTGGTAATTTTCTTAATGATTCTGGTCTGGTTCATAATAAGGAGTAAACTATTAAAGGAAAGACTGATGGATTTTTCCAGTCATTATTTTGCTAAAATATTTTGTGTGCTCTCTTCTCTGTCTTCAGAATAGTGACAGTCGGGAATTTCTCACCAGACAAGGAAGAAAATAAAAGAAAAAAGGAAAAAACCCAGCTGATTGCATTTATGAGTTAGGAGTAAGTGGCATAGGGAATTATTCTCTGTATTTTCCATGACAGTTACTTCAACAGTCATTCAGTTGATATTACTCTAGCTTTAGATATTTCAACATCCTGCAAGGACTGCTCTGCTATGTGTGCTCATTGTTAAGTAAATATTTAGGTGGGGTTAAACACATAAACCAATGTCCTCCTGAAAATTGTTGGGTTTTTTTTGAAGGAAGCCTATTTAATTTGACCTTGCTTATTAGAACTCTTATAAACCTTTTTTTCAAGATAGATACTCAGACCTTGCAGTACGACTTGCGCTCTGCTTACTTTTTGTCTTGTTTTGATTTCAATTAAACTGCTAGTAAAATGAAATAGTACAGTCATTGGCAGACTGACTTTAATAATTTCTGGGGTTTCTTCTAATAATTTATTTGAATACTGTGAAGTTGTAAAGACTGAGAATATTATGTTATAGAATTCTGTTGATACTAAGTGTGTCATTTGTATTAATGTCTGCATAAAAAGCTGTAAACAAATGCTAGGTTTTTGAGGAAATAAATATAAGCAATTATTCTATACGTTTTGTAGAATAGTCTTTGGAATTTAAAATTATTGAGACTTGGGTGACAACCCTTCTATGCCTTTATGTGCCTACATAAAACTAGACTCCTTTTATTCTATATAGTGTTTTCCTCCCTTGTATTTGAATGACCAAGAAGTCAAAATCAAAATGAAAAGAGGGATAAGAAGGAAGAAATTTTAAGTGAAGGAGGAAAAGAGGAACAGAGGCAATTCCATTTTAACTGCCTAGAAGGAAGTAGTTTGACCCTCCAGATTTCCAGTCCAGCTTTGTATTCAAGTTCTGAGGTGACACGGGCAGGAGGAGGCCATGGTGTCCTCAGCACCTCTGTAATGATGCATTTTCAGAACTAAAACTCCAACAAATAGCCAAGAGAAAGTTTTGTTATTACCCAAAACTTCACTCAAGCCTATTTTTCTTGTAATTTTCAGTTTAGCCTTATAACCATGTTTTGGGACTTGGAACCAGCACCTCTGCTGATGAACTGCACTAAGAGTATGATTGTGAGAACAATTTTTCTTTTTGATAAACACGTTAGTAATCTTCCACATCCTCACACTGGTTATTTAGTGTTATCTTGTGATCCCAAAGGAACTAAGAGTATGATTGTGAGAACAATTTTTCTTTTTGATAAACACGTTAGTAATCTTCCACATCCTCACACTGGTTATTTGGTGTTATCTTGTGATCCGAAAGGGTTGAAAACGATATCTGAGAGGCAGGAAAAGATGGATTATTTGACTGTGGATAGCAGAACTTCTTAGGTTGCTGTATTTGGCCAATGACTCCCTAGAAAATTCTGTTTCTTCCAAAATAACTCACATCAGGAAGAAAGCTTGCGTGACCAAGGGCATTGAAAGAGCCTCAGGATCCAAAAGCAGGCACTTTAGTAAGATAATTGTAAATTTCATTTGACATATTTTATACTCCAGCAGAAAGAACTACACAGCAATATATGACAATCTAACATTTAGGAAAATTTTCTTTTTGCCCATAGTTATGGCAATCACTTCAGACCAGTATGAACAAAGATATTCTAACTAGGTACCTTCAGCCATTGCTTTCATCTAAAAGCAAAGTTTCTTCTTTCAAAGGAAGAAATGTGTAAATTTGTGTGAGTGAGAGGAAAGATGAATTCTTTATTTCCCCCTAAAGCTGACCACAGGAATCCCTGAATTATGAAAATAATAACCATTATTTCTAACAACTACTGTTGCAATGATAGTATCATGTAGGCAACCCATTTTCTTAGGTTTCCTCTGCTATATGAATGCTGATAAGTCAAACATTTGAAGATCTTACATTGCAAGTCCTAAATTTTAATTCTACCAGACTGTCCTTAAGAAATTGGGTTGCTCAACAGTATCAAAACTACTTAGACTTTTTAATGCTATGAAAACCGAGTTCTGCTCAGAGAATGGACTGAATTATGGGTTTCCATTTTTTACTAACACTAGGGAACTATTGATTTCAAATACTAGGTGTTCAGTGCCTCCCAACAGCCCCTTCCTCCCCTAATCCTATCATGTTTGAATACCAAAGCAAAACTGGATAATGGATCTCTTCTTACTCTGAGTACTAATGAAAAATCTTACTTTCTCCTAATCCAGAATGCCTCTGATCTTTGTTTCTGAAAAAGGGACAGAGCACAGAAAATGAAAGCAGACACTTTACAGTATTTATCTCTCATTGCTGGAAACTTCTGAAACTTCTTGTCCAAGCCTAGACAAATTTGACAGTTTTGTAACAGTCTCAGAGAAAAGTACATCCCCACAGGTGGTATGAAAAATCAATAGAGAGGAAGATACAGGTCAGCATCACCCTGGAAGAGCTAGGTTTAACTCAGTTCTTGCACACACAAAAACAACTTGTTCACATAATTGGTGAAATGGTGTATATCTCGGTCAACTGATTGTTGCTGATTCTGAGTCCATGATGTATGAGGATTCCTGCTTGGTGAGGGTTTTGTGATGGATTTGTCTAGGTCTATTTCCTTGTCAGATTCCCAAAGAATAATAAAAAAAACAAAAAAAAAAACCAAAAAAAAACCCAAAACCCTTATAAAAAAACCCTCACACAAAAACACAACCAAAAAATGCCCAGAAAAAAAAAATCCCCAAAAAACAGACAAAAATTGCAGCCAAAGTCTTTTAAACTCAAAAGCCATGTGTTTTTAGAGTGTGAACTTTGAAATTTCTCTCTTTAAATAAAAGACTTAAGTGACTAACTAAAACATGAAAAAAGCTGACTCCAAACAAAAACCTAGAAATTATATGTGTGTTGTTTTGCCTACCGTGTGCTGACAGACAGATTCCTCTGTCCCATTCTGTTACTTTTTTTTTCTTTTCTTCCCTGCAGGCTTCCTATTCACTTACTACACTCTATGACCTCTGAATCTTCTGTCCCCAGGCTCTTGGCTCCTACCTAAAGCAAGAACAAGCCTCAAGAAAATTCTTTTAACCCAGTCACTCTTTGTAAAGGAACTTAAAGGACAAATTGAGAGGAAATATACAGTGTCTATCATATCTTTTTTCTAGGTACTTGGAACAAGGAAGGAAAAGGGGATAACAGAAGTACAGAAGTTAGATGGATGGTGCTATGCATTTATAGGGACTCAAATTTGTTAATGCATTTAATAATTTGTTTATGATAAATGATAGGAAAATTTGGATGAGGCAATGTGGTCTTCAATTAAGAAATATGTGTAAATAAAAACTTGAAGGAAGTATGAATAGGGAAATAATTCACAGACCATATTTCTTGGTATTAGATTTGGGTTTTGATATGGTATAGAGGAAATTATGTGATCTATAGAAAAGTGTAATTGGATGATCTATGAATAAAACTACCAAACATAAATATAAAAGTAACTAAGATAAAAATGCTCTCTGTTATGAGACTTTATTGCCCTAAATGCTGAATCCTGAAAAACCTTCTGCATCCTTACTTCTTGCGAAGTGTAGCTTACCATTAGGAGAAAATTACATCTTGTCTTCATTAGCCAAAACTATCTCAGTTTAAAGGTGTTCTGGAATGACTAACAGCCTGCATTCTGCCTTCTTATTACAGCAAAGTATCCAAGAGTTAAAAGTGAATGTGATATTGTTGCTACTATCTCATCACTAGATGAATAGTAAATAGATTTAAGCTTGAAGAGTTTCTGAATGTTATGCAAAGAACAGATGAGTCTAGACAATGGAAGCAACTGCAAAAATAGGCCACAATTTTTAGATACAAAAATGTCATGACTCAGGTCTACTTTATGCCCTGTCATTTCATGCAACTATCCATTTGAAGTTAACCACTGCAATAAGCTGCTGCACTGTTGTTCACTTGTTCTGATTATTGATGCAGCCAACAAATATTACTAAAGAATGAGAAGCAGCTTTGAACATCCATTAACAAATGATTTCAGGACAAAAAGCTAGAGGCTCTGTGTATGACCTTCCTCTAAAGAAACTAAAGAATGAAGTTTCCTTGTACCCTGTGAAAAAATGGGGATCAATTCAACAAGTTTTAGGCAAAAGAGAAACATAGTAAAAAGACATGCAGAATGGACTCAGGTCAATGTTTTGAAATATCTTTTTTTCTCTCCTTAAAAAGAAAACCTAAACAAAGCCCCCAAACCCATAGGCTGGATACATCTAACTGAAGAATTTGAGCAGTTTGGGTACCAAAAATTAATGAGAAAATTGTGAGTAGCTAGCTCGTTCCCTGACAAAAGAATATAGTCTGTAGCTTTTGTCACACCCTCACTTTGAAATTTGTCCAGACACGCAGCTGATATCTTGTACTGTGATTTCTGAGATTATCTCCAGTCTCTACTTCGCAGTGTTTCTATTCTAAACTCTTTAGTATATGGTGATGTCTTAGTTCAAATACACTTTAATGCTGAGATTTTATGTAAGGCCTACTGTATCTCATCAATATGAAGTACAGTGTGCCTGTACAGTGGCATTTTTAATTTCCTTGTTGGTTGCAGGGATGGACAAAACCAAAAGAAAAGCAGCACATCCACTTTAGTGTTATACATCAAGTGAAAAGAATTGCTCTGAGGCTGGGATGATTCCCAGAGCATTCTGGATCAGAATAGAAAAAATGATAAAGCCTTGCATCTTATAGTGTGAACAACATTCTTATGATATATTCTGTTCTTTTTTGATACTTCCATTTTTATATCTTTCTGTGTACATAATTTATTGCATTCTAGCAGGTGGAAGTGTGATGTTGCATAATTTGTTTAGATTTTCCAGGGGAATAGTGAAATAGATATTTTTCTTTTGTTTTATGGATAAGTAATAATTTATGTTTTTAACAGAATCTGAGTGACATGTAGAGAATGATATATGATCTCCATCTAGTACAAAAAGACCCATAAACAGTCCTCCAAAACTAGTGTCCCATTCTCATTTGCAAGATTATATGCCTGCTGCAGTAGAAGCATTCAGTTGATTTGTAGCAGGATTTTCAGCTAAGACTGTTACTTAACCAGGCAGCATCTGAGCCCTGCTGTGAGTAGCAAACAGTGTTGTCTCTAGTTCACACATTACAGCTTTCCTGGAGTATTAAGTTGCTGCCTTTAAAAGTGAACATCTTAATACTGTGGCATGTACTCAACTACTTCAGTCTGTTCTTTAGGAAGATGCAGACTTAGGTTCTCATTTATGCTTGAAATGCTGGTCACGAGCTTCAAAAGCAGTGTGATTCAACACAGTCAGTTAAAGGAACTTGGCTTCTGAGTTTGAAAAGCTGATAACACTTCTGAGTGGTTTTGCAAATACCTTGGAAAACAAGAGCGTTTCCAGCTGTCCCTTGGGGTGTCAAATATTAATTCCCTCAGGCATAATCACACTGTCTTTTCTGGTTTTAATCGCAGTTGCACACGCTTCACACCTTGTTAGAGCTTTTGAAATTAAAACTGCATACAGATCATGCAAAGCAGCTGTGAAATAGAACAAACGTTTTGGGGCCTAGAATCCTTAACACTTTCTTTACTTTGTGTATCCTTTTATTTGTAAAGGAAACGTTGTCTGTGGTGTCTGTGAGAAAGATACGTGTAAGAGATGTTTCTCGACCAGTTTCATGGAGGATGGAGGATAGCTGCACTTGCTTTAAAAAAAACAGGCTTACGAAAAGAATGGCTTTGAAGAAAAGGGTTTCTTTTCTATGTAGAGGAATAAATTGCTGATTCCTGGAAAGGTATGTTAACTATGAGTAGAAATGTCTGTCTAGAGCTATGAATCACATTTTGGATACCAAATAAAAAGAAATGAAAATTTTTATTAGATAATGCCCTTAAAAACATGCTTTAGTTTTCCCTTCTGACTGAAATTGTCTATTCTATTCTATTCTATTCTATTCTATTCTATTCTATTCTATTCTATTCTATTCTATTCTATTCCAGGAACTCCCAAAACAGTTGTATCTCTTTCCATAACCAAATTTAAAAAACCAGTGCTGCTCAAGAGGAAGAGATTGTGTTGTGTTGGTATTTACTTATTTCTCCTAGATGGGGATTAAAGTTCTCATTTTTGCTTTTTTTTTTTTGCTTTTTTTTTGCTTTTTTTTGCAAAACATATACTCAGTGGGAAATCTTTTGAAAAGTTTAGCTGGTCTGATTTCTTATACCACTGTCATTCTGTGAACACAGAAAAGAACGTAGTTAATCCTTGTAATTTCCCCAAACACATCTATAAGCAAATTAACTCAGTTCTGGAATGAAAAGTTAGTATTTCCTCTTAGAACTTTGAACTACTTACATAGTGTAGAAGACTGTTAACATTATTTTAGGAAAATAATATATCTGAATAAAGGCACTTGCAGTATAAGCTTATGAATTTAACACAGGCTGTGATCTTTTCAGCAGTTCTGAATGGAGCTGGAGGAAGTTTCAGGAGTTATGAATAACTGTTAGTAGCCCTCTTGTGAGCTTAAGTTTGTTATTTTTATGTTAAGCAAAATGCTTCTTGGGAATAAAAAGATATAATTATCTGTCATTAGTCAATTAATTACCCATTATCTCCAGCGTAAAAGAAGCACAAATATAATCCTACCTCTGAAAATAAAAACTTGAGTTGTAAATGTTTATTTTCTCAAGCCATGACACCCAACTATGAGACAGCTGCTGTTTCATTAATCTCTGCTGTTGGTCCCCTTGGTCACTGTGGACAGCTTGTGTAGAGCCTCAGTCTCCAGTATTGCCCATCTATGCCTCCACTTGTTCTTTGTGCTCTACAGTTTCCCTAGTGTAGTGGTGAAAATTATTGCTGCCTTAGTAAGCAGAGTAAAACCTATCCAGAGACTTGGATAGGCTGCTGTAATGTTTTCATGTTGCAGAGGATAGATAGTTATCTAACTATTTAACAAAGTTTTGTTACATATGCAATGCCCTCAAAGATGATCTAATTCTAGGAAAGCATACAAATAAATCTTCCGTTATTTAATCTTGTGTACTGAAACAGAATGGCTTGTTCTTTTGTTTTTCTCCTTGAAATTTTAAATGCTGCAGTGCACAGCTAGAAGAGAATTAGATGTGAAGCATTAAACACAGATGTAAGTTAAAATTTTGTATAATATGATTGAAGTATTTCCCATGGCCAAGCGATACAGCCATTGGTTCTGTTGTTGTTTGGTAAGGGTTTTAAGCTTTTCTAATGAAAGGACTCTTGTACATCTCTCCTTTCTGAAGTTTACATAGATTTTGTACATGCACTGTGGCTGAGAAGGTCTGTGGGTAAGAAATAAACAGCTTAATCTATCTCCATATTCTTGAAATGTCTGCTAAAAAGAGATTCTTTGGGCTTAACTCTAAACGACTGAATTGAGTGTTAATCTTGATATTGTAAACTTGCAAATTCTGCATAACTGTAAAGAAAAACCACTATGTCTGATGTTATATTGAACCTTTAATATGTATTTATAAATGCTGGGGGGTTTGACAAATGTATTTTGAAAACATAGCATAGCTCTCAGAATGTAAAAAATGGCTTTAGATAACACCATAGAATGAAATATACGGGAGTCTTAGAAGAGATGTGCAGCTACAGCTTCTGTCAGCAGAAGCTGCTGACAATAAATGAGCAGAATGTTGGTGACTGATTTGCATTACAAGGGGGACTTTTGTAGGTAGGTGTACTGGTTTCAGCCAGGATGGAGATAAATTCATTTCTTCCTTTCAGTAGCTAGTATAGTGTGGTGTTTGTATTCAGAGTGATAATACTGTTGATAGTACATTGATGTTTTGGTTTCTGCTAAGTTGTGTTTATCCTACATCAAGGACATTTTCTTGCTGGTGTCTCATGCTCTACCAGTGAGAAGGTACACAAGAAACCGGGAGGGAGCATAGCCAGGACAGGTGACCTGTATTAGCCAAAGGGATATTCCACACCATGGCATGTCATGCCCAGTATATAAGCAGGAAGGGCCGATCTGGGGGAGGTTTGGGGTTGTGCTGGTCTGTGGGTGCTGAGCAATTGTATTGTGCATCACTGATTTTGTTCTTTTTATTATCCATTAGCATTTTAGCTCATTCTGCTCTTTATTATTACTAAACTGTTCTTATCTCAACCTACATGCTTTATTTTATTTTCTCCTCCCCATTCCTCTGGGTTGGGGAGGAAAAGGGGAGAGGAGAGAGTGTGAGTGGCTACTGGTTCTTGGCTGCTGCCTTGGGTTAAACCACAATGGTAGGTAGGGTGATTTGTGAAACCATAGACCCTGCATATGTAATAGGTCAGAGGTAGATTGCAATAACAGCAATGAGCTGTGGAACTACTGATCTTAACTGTCAGGTGCTTAACAGGTAATAGAGGAGAAGAGAGAGCACTTTAATTTTTAGGCACAGAAAAAACCCCATCATACATTTATATATTTAAAAGTCACTGTACACTGATAATGCCTTGATCAAATTCCACAATTTGATTTCAAAACCAGGATAACATTTCTGTTGGACAGAAACCTGTCTGTGTTAATATAGTTCTGAGATTTCTGCTCAACAGAGAGATTTATAGAAGAGAAAGATATTTGCCATTAAGCCCTCAAAAATTTATGTTGGGATCTTAAATATATCCTTTTGAGCTTGTAATGTGAAGTGAAAAGCATTTCAAATTGCTTCCGCCTGCAAAGAGATTTGCTAGGTTGCCAGAAAACAGATGTTTCGTTGCATGAAATAAGTGAGTCACCAACTTTAAAGATATAAAAAAAGATTAATATGATGCAGGGATAAGATAGAATAGGCATGCCACAGTGCCAAAATTTGATCTGAGTGCAACACTTGGGACTTTAACTGCCTGGAGCAATTTGCAATATACATTTTTGTTACCTAATTTCCATTGTATTGCCTGAGAACAAAAATTAAAAGCCATTCACTAAACTTTGGAGTGGGTATGGCATATTCTGTGATCTTTGCTTTTCATACTATCTGGCTGATCTTGACCCCAATCAAGGCAGATGCTTCACAAGAAAATGCAGCCCCATAGTTCTTATCCAGTCATGGTGATCTCAGAACAGTCACCTATGACATGGACAAGAAAGCTGGACAAAGAATGGATAAAATTTTAAATACTAGGGTCAGATTTGCTTGGTGTGACTTTTATTTACTTCAGTGGAATTAGTACAATTTGGTCAAATAGCAGAAAGAATGTCTGTGTTCATGTGGAACCCTGGCTTATTAAGACTATATACAAATAATGATATTGTGCTGGTTTTGGCTGAGATAGAGTTTATTTTCACCATAATAACTACTATGAGGGAAACTGTTGGTAATATGGGATGTTTTAATTATTGCTGAGCAGTGCTCACACAGCCAAGACCTTTTCTGCTCCTCACCCCACCCCACCAGTAAGGCTGATGAGGGGCACAAGAAGTTGAGAGATGACACAACTGGGCCAGCCGAAACCAGGTGAGCAAAGGGATATTCCATATGGCATCAACCTCAGCAGTAAAACTTGGGGGGAGGTAAGTGGGCGTCCCGCTCCCAAGGGTCTGGCTGGACATCAGTCATTTGGCAGTGAGGAATTGTTTTCATTTTCCTCACTTGTCTTTCTTGGTTTTATTTTCTCTCTTTGTCATTTCTCTTTGCATTATAAGTTGTTCTAATAATAGCAATAACAACAACAACAACAATAATAATAATAATTAGTATTATAATTATGATCATCATCACAGTGGTTTTATGTCAGCCCAAGTTTTCACACTTTAACCCTTCAATTTTTCTCCTCTCTGTTATTTTTCTGGGTAGGGATTGAGTGAGTGTCTCTGTGGTACATAGTTGCTGTTCTAGTGCAATTTGTATCAATCCATGACAAGTAGCAATCAACATGACAAACTGGTACAATGTCTTGATGACATTTTGTATGGCTATAATGGAAATTTTGGTTTTATTCTCTCTTATAGGAAGGTGTGTAAAGAGAGATGTGGACTGAGATTTTTCTGAATGATAAGAAGAGATGCAACAGAGGTAATTTATGAAAATTTGAAGCATAGATGAAGAACAGGGGGAAAATATTTAGGAGGAAATGATAAAATATTCTTCCATGAAGAGGTTAATGAGAAGGAAGGATGATGAGGAAAAAGGAACAGAAAGCTCTCTAGTCACATCTCATTTCATTTGCTTTGTATATCAATACCTAGCCAATGGAATTGCAAAATTATTTTTGAAGGGAGACGATTGAACTCATATGAATGGAAAAATATGTATTTATACTATTGTGCTTAAGGAAAGGTCAGGCTTGTGGAATACTCATGATGAAATGAATCAGCTGATTAAATGCTAGCATTCCAAAATTTTCTATTGTCAATATCCCTGACACTGAATTTGTCTCTGTGAAATGCATTTGCTGTTCCAGACAGGATAAGGCTCTTGCTAACTAGCACAGAACAATTTATAAGTCTCTATTTGTAAGAAAATTGCTTATTGTATACGTTGGAATGAGAGGGAACTTTTTTCTTTTGTTAAAAAATGTTTTTTCTTGTTGTAGAAGATTCACTGCTCCATGATAGTGAAATAAGTGAAAAACAGAGAGAGAAAAGATGATGGAAACAGAGACAGACAGGAGGAAAAGGAAAGATTTTTCATGAGGCAAGAAACACTTATTTAATTAAGAGTAAAAAAAATAAAGGGAAAAATCTTAAAAAAAGAATTTGCATGGTACTTCAGATGTGCTCATAGCAGTATTATCAATATACAGACTAATTTTTTTACATGTTCAATGTCAGAACTGAAGGCTCTTAAGGAAATGAGTTGCTGCCAGAAAGAAAGCACAGCACTACAAAGAAGCAACTTATCTTAAACTCAGATAGAGTTCAAAAGACATTTATCTTATGACAGTGTAAGAACAAAATTGGATTCATCCTTTCAGCTCAAGAGAACCTACAGAAGAAGACTTTTATTCCCATGTGATTCAAACTGCATTATCTTTTAGCCACATACAAACTGCTCAATGCAGCTTTTTGGACTGAGTGGCCTTTTTCAGTAAATGACGAACATCAAAGAGCAGAAACAGCATTTAAAATAGCTCATGTTACAAAGTCGAAGCATATGTCTGGGTCAAAATCAGTCCATTGTTAGCAAGATTCCCCTGGCTGAGGACAGCAGTGATTGCATTCTGAAGGATATATGAATAATGTCTTTTCTCAAAAAATGAGACAAATGTTTTTCACACTGAGAAAACTGTTAGAGTTGTAAATAAAATGTACAGGTAATAAAACACTCAAGTAATGCAGGGCAGTGTGTATGGAGAAAACATAGAGAAAAAAATCATGCTGGAAGTTAGGTTGGCTAAATGAGGAGCAAAATCACTTTAAGTATTGCAAATAACACACTATTAATGCAACCACCTGAAAATGATTGAAAAAAAATTATGACTAAGACTTTGGAGAGACTACAAAGGGTATATCAGCAATTCCTAAACAGTTTATGATATTTATTTTTTTAATCTGAGATTTTAATTCTATGTTGTACTAAAAAGACTGCTTTGAAACACCTTGTTAATGCTGGAATTGTTTGGGGTTTTGTGTATTTTTTAGGGGTTTGTTTCTTTCTTTTGAAGGGATTTTTTTGTTTTTATATAATCTGCCTTTGAATTGCAGTACTGTATAATAGATGCGCAGACCAAAACCAATATAATGTTCTGAGTGTTCTGGATCACAGGACAAAGTGATAATCATTTCACATAAACATCTTAGGGGGAAACAAAAGATAGGTATATATAACAAGGAGTTAAAGGAAGTAATAAGGAAATGTACACTTACTTGAAAATGGAAATTATTTTTCTTAAATTACTATTTTCTTGCTATTAAATTTCAAAACATAACTAGGCTGATGATAAACCTAATTAATCAGTTTGTTTTCTCAGGACAGCCTCATAGCTTTTCATACCCTATGTGTTATGGCAATAAGACAACTGCTAAAAAATGGTATAATTCTTACACAGTAAGTCACACACCTATGAACTCAAGGCTAGTTTTCCAGGTCTGATCAAGAAAGATGAAAAGAATGCACAGATCAGATGTGATCATTTTTCACCTTTTCCTCTTTGATAAATCAATCTTTTATAAAAGCAGGACTGAACTTCCTGATGGGTTCGGTTCATCAGACACAGTGAATGATTATTATAGTTGTGACTTATAGATGTTAAGCCACTGGTTTAATAAAAGAGAAAATTATTCAAAACTGTTCACACAATTTTCAGAAAAGTCATAGCCAAGCAAATTCTAGCTTATTAATCAATGCAGCTTTCTACTTTGTGCTTTGATTATTTTGAGCATCAAAATAAAATTGATGCTTCATGTTTATGTGGTTTCTGTCCTGGTTTTTGCTGGGATAGTGTTAATTTTCTTCATAATAATGAGTACAGTGATGTGTTTGTTTGGATTTAGTATAAGAATATTGCTGATAACATGCTGATATTCTACTTGTTGGCCAGTATTCTTATCTAAAGCTAAGGATTTTTGAATTTCCCATACTCTGTCAGTGAGGAGGTGTACAAGTTGTGAAACAGCTGACCTGGGACAGCTGACCTGAACTAGCCAAAGAGATGTTACATACCATACAACATCATGCTTACTGTATAAACTGGGGTGGAGTTGACCAGGAGCAGACAATTGTTGCTTGGGAATGGGCTGGGCATTGGTTAGTGGGTGGTGAGCAGTTAGAATCTCAGACTCATAAAGGTTGGAAGAGGCCTTTACGATCGTCAAATCCAACCATTAAACTGGAACTCCAATGTAACCTCTAAACCTTATCTTCCAGCACCAGATCAGGATGCCTCTTAAATACTTCTAGGGATGGTAATTCCACCACCTCCCTGGGCAGCCTACTCCAGTGCCTGACCACACTAGTGGTGAAAAACTTTTCTTGATATCTAACATGAATCTCCTCTGTATCAGTTTATTGTATTGTTTCTTCTCTCTCTCTCACTCTCTTCCTTTCATTGTCATCAATTATTAAACTGTTCTTATCACAACCCATAAGTTTTCCCTTTTTCTGATTCTGTTCCCAATCCCACTGGGAGTAAGGAGGGGAGGGTAAGGGTTGACTGCATGGTTCTTAGTTGCTGGCTGTGGTTACATAATGACAGTGTCTTATTTAACTTTCTCTCTCAGACCTTTGGAGTTCAATGCAGAAAAACAAGTCAAGAGAAACTTTACATAGTAGACCTTTAAGGGTAGAGTAGTTGTAGCCATTAAATTGCTTCTCTAGGATCCCTTATTCATCTAGTAGAAAGTAATTTGTTCCAAAGGTCAAACACTGCCTCTGGCAGGGATCATAACATGTATCTTTCACTTAGTTAGGATGGAGGTACCTTAACTTGCAAGCCTGAAACCACATTCATTTCTATGTTTTCTCTCTAGCCTGACAGATCTACATTCCTATCCGCAGGAATACAAATGCCCCTGGTTCAAGTGAAAGAAATGTGGAAAATGTCTGATTTGCTCCAGTTTCTAGAGATGAATCAGACTACCATCTATTGATTTACAGCTCAGACCTAAGAGAGAGTCTACAGAGATGAGTAAAAAATTTCCATACTCCTGATTTCTATTATTTCTTAGAACTACAGTTACCGGTCTCCTTATTTTTAATACAACTTCTATTGCTTTCCTTCTAGTTATTTAAATGGTATCTTACAGAAAACTTTTTTTAATATCCTTTTTATTCTTTTGTGTCAGTTTGCAAGTACAATTTTGGTGTCACATTGGGATTACTTTCACATCTCTCTCAAAGATATTATTTCTGTTTACTCACATTTATATCTTATCTTACTTCCATCACATTTTTTTAGCCTACTCCTACGTGCCTACTTCGTTGGTTTTTTTCTTTACATCTGTTTAGTTTGTTTCTCTGGGTCTTAACTACTACTACCACATTCATGATCTCCAGCTGGAGTAATTGCTATCCAAATTTCACTTATTTAGGTTTTGACATATTTCACGGTCCATTATTGCATTGTCTCTATGTTTTTCATAATGAGCCAAGGCTGTTTTCTAAAAAGGATTTGCAGTTTTGGAAGCAGGACAGAATGTCCAGAATTTAATGAATTCTTAATAAAAATATACTTGGATTCCATTGCGGTGGTGAATCACTCTCTTCACATAGGAAAGAAGGATTTTCTGATAATTAGTATGCTGTGTAACAGGCTATGTTGGATGGAAAAGGTTGAACAAGCCCTATTCTTAAAATAATTTGCTGTAATCATAAATACTGAAAACTAGGCAGGATCCCAGCATCGTAATCCACTTCCTACCCATATGTGGGTAAAGGTCTGGCTAGACCAGTTCTGTGTCCCCAGAATACAGTTAGTTCTAAGCAGTTAGAAGAGCGTTTCTTTATTTTATAAAGATCAATTAAATTATTTCTAGAGACCCAGAATAAGTTCTGGGATTTCACTAGTTATTTAGAAAACCAAGCTGTCTCTATGGAATGAGAAAGACCAAATTTTTGCCATAAACAAATTGATGGTACAAATTTGTTGCCAAGAATTAAATAGAAGAAAAAACTAGTAACCAGGCCTGGGCTGATTTAGAAGAGACACTTTCTTTCTAGAAGACTATCCATTCAGACATAAAGATACACATATAGAGTATTTCCTATGCTTTTTTGAGACTGCTATCTACAGTCAAAACATCTGCCATTCACCCAAAACAACAAAACTAAAATTGCATCTCTTAAGTTTTGGTTTCTTTACAGAAGTGGTGTGCAGCCAGGTTTGCAAAGGAAGAAAGGAGTTCATAGGAGTTCAGGAGTTCAGAGTTCCTAGTTGTTACTTTGTTTGTTAAGTTTTTTTGTGGGTTCTTTTTTTTCACATTTTAAATTTGTCTCTCATTTAATGTGAGATCTACTTAGCCTCTGAGTTTCCATATTCAAACTGAAATGATATGTGCTATAGAAAAATAAACGATTGTCTTTATTCAAACATGAACAAGAATGTATTCTGAAATTTTAAATCCCTCACATTAACACAACTGAAATTTACTGAATCACAAAATTTTTGAGGCTTGGAAATGACTTCTCGAGATCACCTAGTTTGCCCCATGCCTTCCACCTCTCAGGAAGGGTTAGTGGATGAGATTGTGTAGGATGTGTCCAGTCAGGCTTTGAATATCTCCAAAAGTGGAGAATCTACAACTTCTCTGGGCAAACCTGTTTTTGTTACTGATAACCCACACAGTAAGAAATACTTTTTCTCATGTTCAGATGGCATTTTATGTTTTTTAATTTGTGGCCATTGACCAATTCCATCTGTGAAGAAGTCACCGGAAGCTCAGGCACAAATTAATTGCACAGAAAGAAATGCAAAGATGCTCATATTCATCTGGTATTTCCTCTAAGTTCCCAGGTTATGTGGAATTTCTTTTACTTTCTACTAAGTCCTGTTTTAGCCTATAAATCTGGAGACAAATAGAAATTGAAATTAAAATTACAAAATTACAGTCTTGGTCTGGTTAGAAGGAACCACAGTGGGTCACATTTGGTCCAATCTCCCTACTTAAGCAGGCTTTTGCTAAAGCATGTGGCACTGGATTACATCCAGATGGTTTATGTATATCTCCAGTGAGAGAGACTCCACAACCTCTCTGGGCAATCCATTCCAGTGTGAGATCACTTGCACAGTAAAAAGGTTCTTCTTATTCAGGTGGAACTTCTCATGCATCATTTTATGCCCATAGTCTCCTGTTTTATTGTTTTGCACCACTTAGAAGAACCTGGGTACATCTTCTTGACACCCTCCCTTTCGATAATTATATACATTATTGAGGTCCCCTTTCAGTTGTCTCTTCTCAAGGCTAAAGATGCCCAACTCCCTCAGTCTTCCCTCATAAGTGAGGTGCTCCATCCAATCCCTTAATCATTTTTGTTGCCCTCCACTGGAGCTGATCCAGGAGCTCCATGTCTCTCTTGTACTGGGGAGCCCAGAACTGGGCACAATACTCCAGATGTGGTCTTACCAGAGTTGAGAGGAGGAGCAGGATCACCTTCCTGGACCTGCTGGTTAATTCTCTGCCTAATGCATCCCAGGATTTCATTAGCCTTCTTGGACACAAGAGCACACTGCTGGCTCGTGGACATCTTACTGTCCACCAGGATGCTCAGGTCCTTCTTCAGAACTACTTTCCTGCAGGTCAGCACCCAACCTGTACCAGTGCATGGGGTTATTCCTACCCAGGTGCAGGATGTTGCACTTACCTTTACTGAGTTTCAGAAGGTTCTTTGCCCTTCTCTCCAATCTGTTGAGACCCCTCTGAAGGGCCACACATCCCTCTGAGGTATTGGCCACCTCTCCCAGTTTTGTATCACCAGTGAAATTGCTGAGAAGGCACTCTGTCCCCTCGTCCAAGTCACTGATGAACAAGTTAAACAATACTGGGCCCAGTATAGAACCCTGGGGGACACCACTAATGACTAGCCTCCAACTAGACTCTGTTCCTCTGATCAGGACCCTCCGGGATCTGCTATTCAACCAATTATGAATCCGTCAGAATTATTAAATTCTAGTAAATTGCATTAGAGTTGTATTCATACAACAACAAAAAGATCAGTGCTAAAACTAGAGGCATTTAAGTATATTAACTCTCATAATTGTTACCAATGGTTTCACACATCACCTCCTTGCTGACTCCTCTTTCATGCTTTCTGAGGGAGAGGAATACCAGAAATGTGTAAAACATCTAATTGCTGAAAAACCCTAAAACAACCTCTTCAAAACGACACATGTTCTCTGAGTGCTTCTGCCAAAGTAGAAATCAAGTGAGTCCAGTATCTTCAAATATGGTTAAAAATCTTAGTGTAAAAAGAAAAAGAATAGTATTATAAAATAAGGACAGGATCATTCAGTTTTTATGTACCTATGTTTCAATTTCAACAAGAGGTCTTACACAATAGCAGTAGATATCTTTTTCTAGCCCCTCCCCTTTTGCCCTTAATCTTCATTGTCATAAATCACCGTGCCAGCCTAAAATATTGTGCATTACTTTGGATATTTGTCTAGACATACAGCACAGATGGACATTCTAAGAGACTTGATGGTTAGCAGGTGTTTCATGCTGAATTCAACAATATTGTCGCAGGCCTGTTGCTGTAGTTATGTTTTGGTTTCATTCTGATAAAAATCTCTGCATTTCCTTTTGTCAAGCCAAGGCTTTTCTACTGATTTCTGAAGGACTAGGTATGAGCCCATGCTGAGCTTTTCTAAACACATAGACCTATCCTGGAGATTTTGTGGGATTAGCAGTACAGCTTGAAGAGAAACCTTGAAGGCAGCGGTGGGTTTCATTCCCTGAAATCATGCATGCTCTGTGTTTCTTTCCATCCATGTGATGGGGGCACAGTAGTGGTTTTGTAGCACCTTGTGCTGCACAGCATTAGGGATTCAAGGCAGTAAGGACCATTCTGTCCCTCTTTATATGCAATGTAGATCAATTACTGCCTCTGTATTCTCTGGATAAAAAGTATGTAATGTACACTTTTTTAGTCATTCTGAGGGATAATGAAGCTTTCCCATCTCTCTGTCCTCAACACAATTAGCATTATCATTTGGCACTAAGGTAATTATGAGCTCTGAAATCTCATAAGGCACCTGGTAATGGGTGGGAATCCCATTTTTTGGCTGGAATTCAAGACTGGCACCTAATGTTTATGGGTTCTTGACTCCCTATGGCAATAGTAGGTATTAGATATTCAATACATATGTAGATGTCAAATCACAGTTGCCCTAATAGTGCATGTAGAACTGTCCAAGATCCAAGATCCAAGATCCAGCTGTCCAAGGCTGGTCCAAGAACTGTCTCTCTCTCCCATTTATATATGTTGCTTACATATGACTCCTGAATCTGGCCCACTACTGCTGATGACACAAATTTGCATATAATTTTCATGTCATATATCTCACGCACTTTCTGGGGAAAAAAAAAGTTTTAACTTTTACCGATTATATTACTGCATTATGTCCAAATGCACTCTCACAGTCACTTGCTGCTCAGCTGCAATGATAATTTATTCATAACCTGCTTTCATGACTTGGAAGAAAACTATTCACACACAATCTGTTCTCACTGTTCTTTGGTCTTCTAACATCAAGATGAGTTCAGGTCAAAAGCCAGAAATGGACACTGGAGGTTCAAAATCTAGAAGGAAATGAGCCAAGACTCCTAATAACTGTTTCAAAGCTAACAAAAACTGTTGTATGAAATACCTAATATAAAATGGAAAAAGAATTGAAGTGTATCCTTGTGGGCTTAAAGTGTAACTATTTCTGTGAGAAATTTATACATATAACTTCTTTAGAATGAATGTTTTTGAGCAAGTTATAGGCACATGGGAAAAAGACATCTTTTTTTTAAAGGTAGCTTTAGATACTAAACTTTTTTTTATAATAAAGGCAACTTCAGATCAAAATAATTTCTTGATTTATTGTGAAGTTCACAATTCTTTCAATCTTTCCACATGAATAAAATAAGGAAACACAAGATTTTGAAGATCCTTATGGGTCCCTTCCAGCTCAGGATATTCTGTGATTTTAAAATATCTGCTTTTAAAATACTGGAACAAAATGCAATCAAATTTGTATAACACCAATTCCCACAGATTTTATGCATCTCAGTAATCTCTTAACCACCTGACCCCTCCTGAATGTGACTAATCTGCATATATAGTATAAATTAATATGCTTAAAATATCTAAGACCAGGTTTCAAAGGAATCCTTCTGGAACTAGGCATGCAGCCTTCAATCATTTTCACAGGCTGATTTGGAAACTCAAATAGTATATTTTTCCTTTAGATTATGGTAACCTACTTCCATGACAAATAGCTCCTGTATATAACAGTATTTCTCTTTCTGCATGAGCCCATGAGATAACATGACCTTAAGTTCCTAATCAATAAATCAAAACTGCACTCAGATATCGTATGCTTTGTGACATTTAGAAAGTGATGAACATTAGGATTGATTTCTCAGTATAATTTCTATACTTACCAAAATGTCTTCTCCTATTTCAGTCATAAGAAGGGCAAAATCATGATTTTTTTTGGAGTCCCAACTACCCTAATTCATGTCAAAGGCAAGTTTAACTCTATTGAGGCATCTTTGTGTTTTAAGCCACTGAAGCACACTGCAAACACTTAAATCTATGCTATCAAAGGCCATGTGCCTGTGAGGAAGATGTCATTCTGTCTGTAGCTCTGAATGAGTCCAAAGGCTTGACTTTTCTTAGCAAGGTACTACAATGTACAGACTTGTCTGTGTCTTTCCCACTGGAGGCTTTAAATAGGAGCCTTCTGATTTTCAGTATCCATTTTTAATTATTCAATGCTGCAAGCTGGAGTCTTGTGACATAATGTTAATTAGCTGGAAACAAGTGAACTGCAAACTTTCGACACTGCAAGAATTTTTCCTCTGCCCTCTGAGAGTTGGTAAGCACTGTAAAAGAAAAATGTTTCTGTCATTTAGCTTTGCTTGTGCTATTTTTCTCTTGCACAGACTTAAACTAGAAAAAGTCTGTGGTTTCATTTTAATGTGAAATAAAGACAACAGTGTCAAAAAATAAAGTTTAATTGTTGGGTGGTTTATTCTAAAAATGTCTGTCAGGGCACACAACTTATTAAGAGGCAACTAAGTAAATTAAATGTTACATTCTGCATGCAGTGAGCTATTCTGATATGATGACACCTGACATCACAGATTTGGGTTAGAAGAGACCCCTTGAGATCATCTGATCCAACTCCCATGATCAAGCATGGTCAGTTAAAACTGTTTGTCCAGGATAATATACAGCTGGGTTTTGGTTATAGCCACAAATGGAGACAGCATAAATCCTCTGGGCAGGCAGCATGTACTGGTGCATGGGATTATTCCTCCACAGGAAAATTGAGGATGATTCATGTCATAGAATCACAGAATCATAGAATTTAAGGATTGGAATGGACCTTACAGATCATCTATTCCCAACCCCCCCTGACATGGGCAGGGACACCTCCCCACTACACCAGGATCCTCAAGGCCTGGCTTTGAACACTGACAGGGTTGGGGCATCCACTACCTCCCTGGGCAACCTGTTCCAGTGGCCCATCACCCTTACAGTAAAAAACATTTTTCTAATATCTAACCTAAACTTCCCCTCCTTCAATTTAAGTCCATTACCCCTTGTCCTATGTCACATCACTGTGGATAATATAGACTTTACACTCAGAAATAAATACATCAAGCAATCAATATAAACTTTAGCTGGATATTTGCCCACATAGAAGATTTGGATGAGTTTTTTCCTCATCATTCAGAAGAAAAGAGAATGTCTTACTGCCTGGAAGCCATGGCATTTAAAGAGGTTTTAGAGGCTCCTTTTTTTTTAATTGCATTTTATGTTATCTGATATGTCATCCTGTTGATACATAATAAACATTTTAGGTCAAAGAATATATCCTTTAGTCATGGGCTGCTTTCAACCAAGCCATGTTAGGTACCTGTGGGGAAAAATATAATTGAAAAAGTATTTCAGTTCAGTTACTAATGTTTGCTTTAGCTGGGGTACTTTCAGTTAGTATTATTAGAAAGTGACTGGATGTAGTTTTATATTTATCTTGTTCTGTAAAAGTGAGATCTTGTGACCTATGTATTATAGAGGGAGGATGTTTCACATGTCCATACTGTATAATGGGTGGCTAGAATGTTTGTATTTCCCCAGAAACAACTAGCAGGAGTGGTGTACAGTTGTGCTATCAGTCTGCTGTTTGGGATAGTCTGTTATATCTGCCTAGGTGCATAGCACCTCATCATGCAATCCAACAACAACCTCTGTTTCTGCCCTGTGTCTGAAAAAAAAAGCCTTTTGAATTACGTTCAGAAAAGCCAGGATTGGGCAAAAACAGGATTAATTTTTTTTGTTGTCCTTATTTTTGTGCTGGTTACTCATTCCTCTGTGGAATGTTTTATGAGGTCCAAGTATTTGAATCCTTAGAAACACGGTGATGAACGTGAGCACAGCTTTCATATAGTTTATCTGCTTGAAAAGAAATTTGATTTTCTTGGCCTGCTAGAGGAGAGCAAGTCAATCACGATGTTTAAAGGAAAAGTGCATCCAATTAAAAAGGACTGTCTTCTTTTGTTGTCTTCCAAACTGGAAATGTATTGTGCATTTTAGTGTAGGTCAGGTATGAGCAGCAGAAGTTCATAAGTGACCTATTTATTCACCTTACAGCAATATGTAATTGATATTTGAAGACACACTATGTAGTTATGTGACTGCCTGGTTCCCTTTATATCAATAGTGAACTGTGGGGGGGAAAAGGTGCTTCTTTTGTAGTTTAAACATATATAAAGTTATCTTTGATAGAAAATAGCAGCAAATTATCAGAAACAACATGCAAAAATCAAAAAGCACTATTCAATTCTCAACAATTCCTCAAGCTTAACATGTGAAATATAGAATTAAAATGGAATATTGATTATCTGAATATATACATTATCTATTAAAATAAAAGCAGCATTTTGATTACTGTGTTCATATACACAAATAATGGTGTGTATATAAAATTTTGATTTAAATTTAAAATTGAAGTACTTGTCAACTTGCTGTCATAAGGAGACAGGTTTTCTCCAAAGATGGAAAAAGTTTCATTAATATTTGTGAAGCAATACGATAATATTAAGGTGCTAATTAAAATTAGGTTTTTTGTCTCTCATTGTAAATGTTACCTGAGAATTACTGTCAAAAACTGAGAGCAGTAAATAATATATTTCATTGTGACTATTCTTTGAATTCTTCATAGAAATGTGGTTTGTGTATATTTTTCAACAAAAGTTAGGATTCAAATTTCCTGCAGGATCAATTGTAACTCCTCTCCTGTGACTCAACAGCTCTCCTCTGTCAGAGTTCCAGGTATATGTTATCACAAAGGTGATATGTCTTCTAAGTGGTAATGGAGGTCCATCTTACCTTGTCATCTACCTCTTTTCTCAGATGCTCTCCCTCATTCTAGCAGCTAACACCTTTGAGAGGACCGAAAGGCAATTACCAAAGGTAATGAGTCACACTGGCATAGTTAGGTTTTACTTTGAAATTTGGATGTTGAAACTAACAATTTCTGGAGCCAGAGAAAATGGAGGTAACTCAACATTGTAAAGTATCAGACATTTTTAATTATACTGTACTTAGAGGGTGGTAAAATGTCATGAAATAATGTAACATACATAAACTCCTTCTGTGCATTTTAGAAAAACACAGCCATAAATAAATAACACTGAGGCATCAGTCCAAGGCGATTAGCTAAATGTAAATGACAAAACTCTAAGAACAAAGAGCTGTATTAACATACACAGAGCAGTATTCTTGGTACAGGTTATGCACTGATCACAACCACACAAATATCTCAGCATGGGACATTCTATAACCTGCTTTCTACTCCCTCTGAAAACAAATTCTAATCTGTTTTGATAAATTAGACAATGCTAGCTTAAGCAAATAAGCATCAGGTCTTTGCTAAGTTAAATCATTTTGACTGAAATAGGTTAACATATGAGAACCATAGCTAGAAAAAAACACCATGAGAAATAGCTTGTAGTGTAAGGGTGACAGCAATCAGCTGGGCTCAGGCCAGAGGCACTTGACAGAAGATGTATAGCCTTGTCCAAGCTGTAAATAAAGGTTATGATTTTCTTTCAAATTCTCTTCTGTCTCTAACACTGCTTGCAGGCAACTAAGTTGCTTGATCTAACCTCTAATTCAGTTTTCCTAGAAATAACTCGCATCTACCTGCAATGGAATTTTCACTCAGTTTTGTTTTGATTGGAAGAAAATGCAAAATTTCATTAAGAATACTACAAGATCTCTTTAAAGCTGTATGGGAATAGTTGTACACATTTTATAATAAAAAGACTGTAAATTGCAACGTGCAAGTTGAGCTTTATGGGAATAGTTGTACACATTTTATAACAAAAAGACTGTAAGTTGCAATGTGCAAATTGAGCTGGAATATGATCTAAAAGGTCCCTTCCAACCCCTTAAGAATGTTTGATTCTATCAGGCTCCAAACCAAAAAGCCAGTGTAGATCTATTTACAGAAATCAAGACAAGTGCACAGCCAGGCTTGGAAGAGCAACAGCCTAACACAATCAGACTTGAGAAGCAACTTATGAAGATTAAGATCTAAATAGATCTAAAACTGGATTTGTTACTGGTTGTTAGATACTTGTCTATTAGAGGGCAAAAGTTTACATTCTCTGGTATTATGACTGTAGAAAAAGAAATTCAGTTTTTCATTTGTACACCATTACACCTTTGTAACTGAGAAAGAAGACTGGCTCAGGCTTTTGCTTTGATATCCCTTGGATAAGTATATAATCTCAATCCTCAAAGTTGATGTACATTTTAGTTTCCTCTGAATAGTAGCACTTATGACCATCTGTTAGACTGGCATTACTCTGAGGCAAAAATTCTTCTGCCAGTTTGAAAATTACATAGAGGAACAACTGGTAAAAAGAAGCAATTCCCATCTCTTCTCTTCCCTGTGGTAGTCTCCATCAGATATTAATCTAAAATTTAATTTTTGTTATTGTTTTAAGTGTTTCTGATTAATAATGAGGCTAATTACAGAAAGTTAATTACTCATGTACCTCTTTAAACACTATCATTCTTAGACCTCTATCAATTTAATTTCCATCAGATTATGTTTAATCTTCCTGAAGAGAGAAAAAATAAAAAGAGGATGAAGTTAAAAAAATAAGGTAAAGAAATATCTGTAAGGCATCCACTGTCTGCAGGCTGGCTTAGTGCTTAAAGGTAATACATGTCTACTACTCACAGCAGTCACAGTATGGCCTCATACTGTGGGCAGACAGTCAGTCACCTTTCATTCTTCTATAGTGGACACATGCCAAAGAAACTTCTAGTCTGGCATTGAAGGAAATGTTGGGAATACAAGCAACCAAAACATGTGTGGCTATTGCTGCGGAAGCAGTAATTTGGTTTAGAAAATGCTTCCGCTATGAGAAACTTTTCCTGCTGTGAGAGGAAAAATGCAACATCTCTCTTATCTACGGCTAGACAAACTTAGTGTATATTCCATGGAATTTGATGTTATTGATGTTTTGAGACTAATTCACAGCTTTGTCTTCAATTAATGTTATGCTCTTGCTAGTTTCTTTGTGCAGGACTTGGTTCTACTCTAAATTAACTACTCTGAAGAGTTTCTGCTTTCAGTTACATTATATGCATCATTTGGGAATGTCTTTATTTTGAACTGTCACGGTTTCCTGGTTTTATTTTTACAGAGAACTGTTCTGCATTCTTAAAAGTTTCTTTTTCAGACTGTTATGTTTGTTCATTAATGTTCTTAATGTCCCTTGCTGAATTGCTGTTGCACTTTTACTGTTCTACATGCATCAAGCTCTCACAGCTTGGAATTTATCTCAGTGTAATGAAAATTTGGAACTGTGACATAAATTGTAATGTTACAAATCAATCTACTGTTATCTAGTATAAATTGTCATTAACTTATAGGTTTGTTGGAATTTCATTAATTGCTTGAATTATGCAATTATGACAGATCTTGTGAAATGGCAGTAGGCTGAAACAGACCTGATCAGAAAAGATTTCATTCTGAACAAAATCAGGCAAAAAAATTCCATCCAAGAGATATTTTATAGTGTGACATTGAGAAAAAATACATAAGAAACCTGCTCACTGCAATGAGCTGTGTCATTGGTTAAGTTATAATAATGAAGTTATTGTCCCATGATAACTTATATCCTTAATTCAGTGAGGGTTGTTTGGGGTTTTTTTCAGGCAATGACTTATTTATTGAGTAGAACTAATTTTTATTTGAAATTTGCCTTCATTATTTCTCCCTTTTAAAGTACAAATGCTAGAAACTATCTTCCAGCTGAAAGAACTAAAAATTTTCTGTCATATATTTTTAGCCAAGAGTGATTAAACATGAGACTTGCACTAGGACAGAAGGGTTGAAAGTGACGTATAAAGGATAGAGTTTAGAGAAACAAAGTCATGACTAAGATTAGTATTGTTTTCAGTGGAAAAGATGTGTGGAACCTGCGAGAAAGATTAGAGAGAAAACTCACTGAGAGGACAAATACTGAACCTAGACAAAAATATTTTCTGATGTATATATAATAAAATACAGGTACATGTGAGAAGTTCTGTCTGTGAAACAGCACAGATTCATAGTTCAGAGTTCATAATGGGATGAGGATCTATAAAATGTGCTGGATCATTAATTCTTGTAGGTGTTCAGAGTTCATAATGGGATGAGGATCAATTCTATCAAATGTGCTGGACCATTAATTCTTGTGGGCTATGCTTATGCCAGTGTATGCTTATTTCAAGAATTTGTTATGTCAAAGAAGAATTGCTGCATCACAATGAGCAAGAATTCCAGGATGTTCAGTTTTACACAGCAGGATATATGGTACCTTAATATGACATGCAAAAACATACATGCTTTGGAAGATCATTTTAGCCCTTTTGTGGTCACATATGATCTTCAAACCAAAAATTTGCAGAAGAATACGCATAAGTAGGTAACCCTTGGAGTGAGAAACTGTCAGAATTGATTCTAGTAATTGAATAAGAACTAAACTCAAGCAGAAAGTGATTGAATAGCTTGTGTAGGTGAAAAACGACAGCTTTAAGTAATGAAAGTGTAATGCAATAAATCATTTCTGGAGCAGAGGAACTGTATTTCTCAACAGTAGCTTGAAGTTGAGTATGCAAAATAGTTGGTGGTCTAATGATGTTTGTAACATAAACCTTGGTCACTACTGGTGTACCTATTCCTTCACATGAGAAACCATTGCTTCCATTACTCCACAACAGCTTTTATATCACCTTCAGTTAGTGAGAAAGCACTTTGCAGCCATTCTTCCCATTTACAAGGATTTCTTCTGTGGAAGACAGAAAATATAAAAGTTGATTCCCAGTTTTAATGCTTTGACTTCTGAAAGACTGAAGGGATTTCAGGTGCTCAAACATCTGCATATGGTATAGGAACCATTGCTTCCATTACTCCACAACAGCTTTTATATCACCTTCAGTTAGTGAGAAAGCACTTTGCAGCCATTCTTCCCATTTACAAGGATTTCTTCTGTGGAAGACAGAAAATATAAAAGTTGATTCCCAGTTTTAATGCTTTGACTTCTGAAAGACTGAAGGGATTTCAGGTGCTCAAACATCTGCATATGGTATAGGGAAAAGAGAAAGGG